>NC_080383.1:50136776-50251852 GCF_014773155.1 Arachis stenosperma | reverse complement strand
CACCTCTTCCATTGAAGGGTTTCTCAGGATCATAAGCTCTTCTTCAGATGAAGCATCCTTAGTACTGCTTGGTGCATTTTGCATTCCAGACACTTTGAGAAATCAAATTGACTTGTTGAGTCAATATCTTGTTCTGAGCCAGTATGGCATTCAGAGCATCAATCTCAAGAACTCCTTTCTTCTGACTTGTCCCATTGTTCACAGGATTCCTTTCAGAAGTATACATGAATTGGTTATTTGCAACCATTTCAATTAGCTCTTGAGCCTCTGTAGGCGTCTTCTTCAGATGAGAGATCCTCCAGCAGAGCTATCCAAAGACATCTTGGATAGTTCAGAGACCATCATAGAAAATACCTATGATGCTCCATTCAGAAAGCATGTCTGAGGGACATTTTCTGATTAATTGTTTGTATCTTTCCCCAAGCTTCATAGAGGATTTCTCCATCCTTCTGTCTGAAGTTTGGACTTCCACTCTAAGCTTACTCCATTTTTGAGGTGGAAAGAACTTTGCCAAGAAGGCATTGACTAGCTTTTCCCAAGAGTCCAGGCTATCTTTAGGTTGTGAGTCCAACCATATTCTAGCTCTGTCTCTTACAGCAAAAGGGAATAGCATCAGTCTGTAGACCTCAGGGTCAACCCCATTAGTCTTGACTGTGTCACAAATTTGCAAGAACTCAGCTAAAAACTGATGAGGATCTTTTATAGGAAGTCCATGGAACTTGCAATTCTGTTGCATTAGAGAAACTAATTGAGGCTTAAGCTCAAAGTTGTTTGCTCCAATGGCAGGGATAGAGATGCTTCTCCCATAGAAGTCGGGAGTAGGTGCAGTAAAGTCACCCAGCACCTTCCTTGCATTGTTGGCATTGTTGTTGTTTTCGGCTGCCATGGGTTCTTCTTTGAAGAATTCGGTCAGGTCCTCTACAGAGAGTTGTGCCTTAGCTTTTCTTAGCTTTCGCTTCAAGGTCCTTTCAGGTTCAGGGTCAGCTTCAACAAGAATGCCTTTGTCTCTGCTCCTGCTCATATGAAAGAGAAGAGAACAAGAAAATGTGGAATCCTCTATGTCACAGTATAGAGATTCCTTGATGTGTCAGAGGAAAAGAAAAATAGAAGAAGGAGGTAGAAGAATTCGAACTTGATCAGATAGAGTTCGAATTATGCATTAAGAAGGAGTGATACTCCATAAATAGAAGGATGTGGGAAGGAGGGAAGAGAATTTTCGAAAATTAAATTAAAAAGTTTGAAAACATTTTAAAAAAAACTGATTGATAATTTCGAAAATTCAAAGTGGAAAGAATCAAGTGATTTTTGAAAAGATTTTGAAATTAGAAATTAAAAGATTTGATTGAAAACTTATTTTGAAAAAAGATGTGATTGAGAAGATATGATTTGAAAACAATTTTAAAAAGATTGATTTGAAAACAATTTTAAAAAGATTTGATTAATTACTTGCCTAACAAGAAAGATATGATTCAAACATTAAACCTTTCTCAAAAAAGGCAATATACTTGAGATGTTCAATCAATCATTAATTGTTAGCAAGTATCTTTGAAAAAGGAAAGAAATTGATTTTGAAAACATTTGATTGAAAAGATATGATTTGAAAAAGATTTGATTTTGAAAAACTTTGAAACTTGAAAAAAAATTGATTTGAAAACAAAATCTTCTCCCTAGCACCATCTTGGCGTTAAACGCCCAGAATGGTATCCATTCTGGCGTTTAACGCCCAAAATGCTACCTCTTTGGGCGTTAAAACACCCAACCAGTACCCTGGCTGGCGTTTAAACGCCATTCTGTCTTCTTCACTGGGCATTTTTGAATGCTCAGCTTTTTCTGTGTAATTCCTTGTAGTATGTTCTGAATCTTCAATTCTTTGTATTATTGACTTGAAAAGACACAAATTAAAAATATTTTTGGATTTTTAATAATTAAAATGCAACAAGAAACAAATAACAATGCATGCAAGACACCAAACTTAGCAGTTTGTATACTACTGACACTATATGAGACACATAGACACTCAAGTCAAAAGAATTCAAAGATCAGAGTAAGAAATCATCAAGAATTACTTGAAGATCCTTAAGACATATGAATGAATGCATGCAATTGACACTAAACTTAAGATGAGACACTAGACTTAAGCAAGAAACATCAAATATTTTTGGTTTTTATGATTTTGTAAAATTTTTTTGTGCTTTTTTCGAAAATTATATGAAAATAGAAAATAAAGGTTTCAGAATTCTCAATTTGAATTTCCAGGAATCATTGCAATGTTAGTCTAAGACTCCGGTCCAGGAATTAGACATGGCTTCACAGCCAGCCAAGCTTTCAAAGAAAGCTTCGGTCCAAAACACTAGACATGGCCAATGGCCAGCCAAGCCTTAGCAGATCATTGCTCCAATAGCAAGATTGATAGAGATCAACAAGCTATTGTGATGATCAGTTGAAAACTCGGTCCAATAAGATTAGACATGGCTTCTCAGCCAGCCAGATTTCAACAGATCACCATGAAACACTAGAATTCATTCTTAAGAACTCTGAAGAAAAAATACCTAATCTAAGCAACAGATGAACCGTCAGTTGTCCATACTCAAGAACAATCCCGGCAACGGCGCCAAAAACTTGGTGCACGAAATTGTGATCAATACTTTTTAATACCAGAACAATCCCCGGTAATGGCTCCAAAGACTTGGTGCTCAATACCATGGCATAAACACAACTTCGCACAACTAACCAGCAAGTGCACTGGTCGTCCAAGTAATAACCTTACGCGAGTAAGGGTCGATCCCACGGAGATTGGTGGTATGAAAGCAAGCTATGGTCACCTTGTAAATCTCAGTCAGGCAGACTCAAATGGGTATAGTGATAACGAATAAAGCATAAAGATAAAGATAGAGATCTTATGTATATCATTGGTGAGAGCTTCAGACAAGCGAATGAAGATGCCTTCCCTTCCGTCTCTCTGCTTTCCTGCTGTCTTCATCCAATCCTTCTTACTCCTTTCCATGGCAAGCTCATGTAGGGTTTCACCGTTGTCAGTGGCTACCTCCCATCCTCTCAGTGAAATGTTCCCATGCTCTGTCCACAAGCATATGGCTAATCAGCTGTCGGTTCTCGTCAGCCGGAATAAATCCATTGATCCTTTTGCGTCTGTCACTAACGCCCTGCCTGCTAGGAGTTTGAAGCACGTCCCACAGTCATTCAATCATTGAATCCTACTCAGAACCACAGACAAGGTTAGACCTTCCGGATTCTCTTGAATGCCGCCATCAGTTCTCGCCTATACCACGAAGATTCCGGTTAAGAATCCAAGAGATATTCACTAAGCCTCAGATGCTTGTAAACAGAGTGGTTGTCAGTCACTTTGTTCATGAGTGAGAATGATGATGAGTGTCACGGATCATCACCTTCATCAAGTTGAAGAACAAGTGATATCTTGGACAAAGAAACAAGCGGATTGAATAGAAGAACATAGTAATTGCATTAATACTCGAGGTATAGCAGAGCTCCACACCTTAATCTATGGTGTGTAGAAACTCCACCGTTGAAAATACATAAGAACAAGGTCTAGGCATGGCCGAATGGCCAGCCTCCCAAAGTGGGTTCAATCATAAAAACATGATCAAAAGCTCTATCTATGATCTAGGGATCTAAAATGATCAAAAGATGAAAATACAATAGTAAAAGGTCCTATTTATAGAAAACTAGTAGCCTAGGGTGTACATAGATGAGTAAATGACATAAAAATCCACTTCCGGGCCCACTTGGTGTGCTTGGCTGAGCAATGAAGCATTTTCGTGTAGAGACTCTTCTTGGAGTTAAACGCCAGCTTTGGTGCCAGTTTGGGCGTTTAACTCCCATTTAGGTGCCAGTTCCGGCGTTTAACGCTGGAATTTCTGTAGGTGACTTTGAACGCCGGTTTGGGCCATCAAATCTTGGGCAAAGTATGGACTATCATATATTGCTGGAAAGCCCAGGATGTCTACTTTCCAACGCCGTTGAGAGCGCGCCAATTGGGCTTCTGTAGCTCCAGAAAATCCACTTCGAGTGCAGGGAGGTCAGAATCCAACAGCATCTGCAGTCCTTTTGAGTCTCTGGATCAGATTTTTGCTCAGATCCCTCAATTTCAGCCAGAAAATACCTGAAATCATAGAAAAACACACAAACTCATAGTAAAGTCCAGAAAAGTGAATTTTAACTAAAAACTAATAAAAATATACTAAGAACTCAACTAAAACCACTAAAATCATACTAAAAACAATGCCAAAAAGCGTATAAATTATCCGCTCATCAGTTACATACTAATGATCATGAAATAAAGACACAAAACATAGATAAACACAATACAAAAAAAAAAAAAAAACCGAAAACAGAAAGAAATAAAGAACAATGAATGAATCCACCTCTAGTGGCGTCTTCTTCTTGAAGGACCAATGATGTTCTTCAGCTCTTCTATGTCCCTTCCTTGCCTTTTGTTGCTCCTCCCTCATTGCTCTTTGATCTTCTCTTATTTCTTGGAGAATGATGGAGTGCTCATGATGTTCCACCCTTAATTGTTCCACATTGTGACTCAAACCTTTCTAAAGAAGTGTTGAGTTGCTCCCAATAGTTGTTTGGAGGAAAGTGCATCCCTTGAGGCATCTCAGGGATTTCTTGATAATGAGCTTCCTGATGCACCTCTTGAAAACCGTGAGGAGCTTCTCTTGCTTGATCCATCCTTTTCTTGGTGATGGGCTTGTCTTCTTCAATGGAGACATCTCCTTCTATGATAACTCCAGCTGAGTAACATAGATGGCAAATAAGGTGAGGAAAAGCTAGCCGTGCCATTGGTGAGGGCTTGTCGGCTATTTTGTAGATTTCATTGGAGATGACCTCATGAACTTCTACTTCTTCTCCAATCATGATGCTATGAATCATGATGGCCCGATCCATAGTAACTTCAGATCGGTTGCTAGTAGGAATGATGGAGCGTTGAATGAACTCCAACCATCCGTCCAATCTTCTTAGTTGGACTGGCTTGCCTTTGGAGTCTCTCTTCCACTGAGCTCCTTCCAAACAAATGTCCATAAGGACTTGGTCCAACCTTTGATCAAAGTTGACCCTTCTAGTGAAGGGGCGTTCATCACCTTGCATCATAGGCAAGTGGAATGCTAACCTTACATTTTCCGGACTGAAATCCAAGTATTTCCCCCTAACCATTGTGAGATAATTCTTTGGACTTGGGTTCATACCTTGGTCATGGTTCCTAGTGATCCATGCATTGGCATAGAACTCTTGACCATTAAGATTCCGACTTGTTGCATGGGGTTGGTTAAGACTTCCCAACCTCTTCTTTGAACTTCATGTCGGATCTCCGGATACTCATTCTTCTTGAGTTTGAAAGGGACCTCAGGATCACCTTCTTCTTTGCCACAACATCATAGAAGTGTCTTGATGGCTCTTGGAGATGAACTTTCCATCTCCCATGACTCGGAGGTGGAAGCTTTTGTCTTCCCTTTCCCTTTTCTAGAGGATACTCCCGGCCTTAGGTGCCATTGATGGTAATGGAAAAACAAAAAGCTTATGCTTTTTACCACACCAAACTTAAAATTTTGCTCGTCCTCGAGCAAAAAAGAAAAGAAAAGTAGAAGAAGAAGAAATTATTGTGGAGAGGGAGAGAGGTAGGTTCGGCTATGTAGGAGAAGAAGGGGTTGTGTTGTGTGAAAATGAAGTAGAAGGGAAGGTATTTATGAGAGGGGAGGGTGGTGGTTCGGCCAATTTGGGTGGGAATGGGTGGAATTGCATTGAATTTATGAAGGTAGGTGGAGTTTATGGGGAAGAGTGGGGTGATGTGAATGGTGAATGGGGAATTGGGAAAGGAATTGAGTGATTGGTGATGGTGTGGGAGTGTGACATGGGAGAAGGAGAAATGAGATTTAGGATTAGGAGAGTGATTAGGATTAAAGGTAAGGTGGGAATATGGTAGGTGGGATCCTGGGGTCCACAGATCCTGAGGTGATCCTGTGGGGTCCACAGGATCCTAGGTGTAAGAAATACCATTCCTTCACCATATAGGCATGTAAAATGCCTTCATGCATCATTCTGGCGTTCAAACGCCATTGGTGCATGTTCTGGGCGTTCAACGCCCATGTAATACATGTTTCTGGCGTTGAACGCCAATTTCATGCTTGTTACTGGCGTTCAGCGCCAGCTTTTCTCCTCTAGGCACTTCCTGGCGTTCAGCGCCAGGATGTTGCTTGTTTCTGGCGTTCAGCGCCAGAATGGTGCTCTGTTCTGGCGTTGAACGCCAGCCAGATGCATCTACTACGTTGAACGCCAGCCTGTGCGTCCTCCAGGGTGAAAAATTTTTTTCTTCTGTTTTTGACTCTGTTTTTAATTTTTTGATTTTTTTTTCATGACTCTCATGATCATGTACCTAATAAAACACAAATAACAATAAACACATAAAAAAAATTAGATAAATAAAATGGGGCCTCCCAACAAGCGCTTCTTTAATGTCAATAGCTTGACAGTGGCTCTCATGGAGCCACAAGGTGATCAGGTCAATGTTGTATAGTTGTCCACACCAACTTAGAGTTTGGATATGGGATCTTAACACCAACTTAGAGTTTGGTTGTGGCCTCACAACACCAAACTTAGAGTTTGACTGTGTGGGCTCTTTTTGACTCTGAACTGAGAGAAGCTCTTCATGCTTACTCTCTTCTGTCACAGAGGGATGGCCATGTGCCTTAAACACAGGTAGTCCCCATTCAATTGAAGAACTAATTCACCTCTGTTGATCTATCACAGCTCCTGCTGTGGCTAGGAAAGGTCTTTCAAGGATGATGCAATCATCCTCTCCTTCCTAGTGTCTAAGATTATGAAATCAGCAGGATGTAAAGGCCTTCAACCTTTACTAACACGTCCTCTACTATTCCATAAGCTTGTCTCAATGACTTATCTGCCAGTTGTAATGAGAACAAGGCAGGTTGTACCTCAATGATCCCCAGCTTCTCCATTACAGAGAGTGGCATTAGATTTATCCCTGACCCCAAATCACACAGAGCTTTCTCAAAGATCATGGTGCCTATGGTACAAGGTATTAAGAACTTGCCAGGATCTTGTTTCTTTTGAGGTAGAATTTTCTGAATCCAAGTGTCCAGTTCATTAATGAGCAAGGGAGGTTCACTTTCCTAAGTCTCATTACCAAACAATTTGGCATTCAGCTTCATGATAGCTCCTAAATATTGAGCAACTTGCTCTCCAGTTACATCTTCATCCTCTTCTGAGGAAGAATAGTCTTCAGAGCTCATGAATGGCAGAAGGAGATTTAATGGAATCTCTATGGTCTCTATATGAGCCTCAGATTCCTTTGGATCCTTAATAGGAAACTTCTTCTTGCTTGAGGAACGTCCCAGGAGGTCTCTCTCACTAGGATTTTCGTCCTCCTCCTCCCTTGTGCATTCGGCCATATTGACTATGTCAATGGCCTTGTACTCTCCTTTTGGATTCTCTTCTGTATTGCTTGGGAGAATACTGGGAGGAGTTTCAATGACTTTCTTACTCAGCTGGCCTACTTGTGCCTCCAAATTTCTAATGGAGGATCTTGTTTCACTCATGAAACTGAAGGTGGCCTTTGACAGATCAGAGACTACATTGGCTAAATTAGAAGTGTTTTGTTCAGAATTCTCTGTCTGTTGCTGAGAAGATGATGGATATGGCTTGCTATTGCCCAGCCTATTACGTCCACCATTGTTAAAACCTTGTTGAGGTTTTTGTTGATCCTTCCATGAGAAATTTGGATGATTTCTCCATGATGAGTTTGACGAGCGGATAATTTGTACGCTTTTTGGCATTGTTTTTAGTATGTTTTTAGTATCTTTTAGTTAGTTTTTAGTATATTTTTATTAGTTTTTAGTTAAAATTCACTTTTCTGGACTTTACTATGAGTTTGTGTGTTTTTCTGTGATTTCAGGTATTTTCTGACTGAAATTGAAGGTTTTGAGCAAAAATCTGATTCAGAGACTGAAAAGGACTGCAGATGCTGTTGGATTCTGACCTCCCTGCACTCGAAGTGGATTTTCTGGAGCTACAGAAGCCCAATTGGCGCGCTCTCAACGGCGTTGGAAAGTAGACATCCTGGGCTTTCCAGCAATATATGATAGTCCATACTTTGCCCAAGATTTGATGGCTCAAACCGGCGTAGCAATTCGGCCTCAGAAATTCCAGCGTTAAACGCCGGAACTGGCATAAAACTTGGAGTTAAACGCCCAAACTGGCATGAAAGCTGGCGTTTAACTCTAGAAAAGGTCTCTACACGAAAATGCTTCATTGCTCAGCCCAAGCACACACCAAGTGGGCCCGGAAGTGGATTTTTTCTGTCATTTACTCATTTCTGTAAACCTTAGGATACTAGTTTGCTATTAATAGGATCTTTTGACATTGTATCAAGGACCTCATGACATTTTACACGTTTCATTGTATACATTCCACGGCATGAGTCTCTAAACCCCATGGTTGGGGGTGAGGAGCTCTGCTGTGTCTTGATGGATTAATGCAATTACTACTGTTTCTTATTCAATCATGCTTGCTTCCATTCTAAGATATCACTTGTTCTTAACCCGAATGAATGTGATGATTCGTGACACTCATCATATTCTCAACTATGAACGTGTGCCTGAAAACCACCTCCGTTCTATCTTAGATTAAGTAGATATCTCTTGGATTCCTTAACCAGAATCTTCGTGGTATAAGCTAGAACTGATGGCGGCATTCAAGAGAATCCGGAAGGTCTAAACCTTGTCTGTGGTATTCTGAGTAGGATTCAATGACCGAATGACTGTGACGTGCTTCAAACTCCTAGCAGGCGGGGCGTTAGTGACAGACGCAAAAGGATCGATGGATTCTATTCCGGCCTGACCGAGAACCGACAGCTGAATTCCGCTACGCTGTGACAGAGCATATGCAATCGTTTTCACTGAGAGGATGGGAGGTAGCCACTGACAACGGTGAAACCCAACATACAGCTTGCCATGGAAGGAGCTTTGCGTGTTTGATGATGAAGACAGTAGGAAAGCAGAGATTCAGAAGATGGAGCATCTCCAAAACCTCAACCTATTCTCCATTACTGCTGAACAAGTAACCATTTCATGTTCTTTTGCTTTTTACAGTCAATCCTGATAATTTCTGATATCCTGACTAAGATTTACAAGATAACCATAGCTTGCTTCAAGCCGACAATCTCCGTGGGATCGACCCTTGCTCACGCAAGGTATTACTTGGACGACCCAGTGCACTTGCTGGTTAGTTGTGCGGGATTGCAAAAGTGTTATTGCAATTTCGTGCACCAGAGTTATAGGTGTTTCCATAAGGTTCACCCATGTAATTAACCTCTGCCATGGCAGGGTTCTCAGGATCATAAGCTTCTTCAGAAGCTGCCTCTCTAGTACTGTTGGATGCATGTTGCAATCCATTCAGATTTTGAGAGATCATGTTGACCTGTTGAGTCAACACTTTGTTCTGAGCCAATATGGCATTCAGAGTATCAATTTCAAGAACTCCTTTCTTTTGAGGTATTCCATTGTTCACAGAATTCCTCTCAGAAGTGTACATGAACTGGTTATTTGCAACCATGTCAATGAGTTCTTGAGCCTCTTCAGGCGTTTTCTTCAGGTGAATAGATCCACCTGCAGAATGGTCCAATGACATTTTCGAAAATTCAGAGAGACCATAATAGAATATATCTAATATGGTCCATTCTGAAAACATGTCAGATGGACATCTTTTGGTCAGCTGCTTGTATCTTTCCCAAGCTTCATAGAGGATTCACCATCTTTTTGTTTGAAGGTTTGAACATCCACTCTCAGCTTGCTCAGCTTTTGAGGAGGAAAGAATTTATCCAAAAAGGCAGTGACCAGCTTATCCCATGAGTCCAGGCTATCCTTGGGTTGTGAATCCAACCATACTCTAGCTCTGTCTCTTACAGCAAAGGGAAAAGCATGAGTCTGTAGACTTCAGGATCCCCCATTCGTCTTTACAGTCTCACAGATCTGCAAGAACTCAGTTAAAAACTGATAAGGATCTTCAGATGGAAGTCCATAAAACTTGCAGTTTTGTTGCATTAAGGCAACTAGCTGAGGTTTCAGCTCAAAGTTGTTGGCTCCAATGGCAGGAATGGAGATGCTTCTTCATCAAACTTGGACGTTGGCTTTGTGAAGTCACCAAGCATTCTCCTTGCATTATTATTATTATTTTCGGCTGCCATCTCCTTCTCTTGTTCGAAATTTCTGAAGGTTGTTTCTGGATTGTTGTAATTTAGCTTCTCTTAATTTTCTCTTCAGAGTCCTTTCAGGTTCTGGATCAATTTCAACAAGAGGCCTTTATCCCTGTTCCTGCTCATATAAAGGAGAAGAAAACAAGAAAAGAAAGAGGAATCCTCTATGTCACAGTATAGAGATTCCTTTTGTTAGTAAAAAAGAAAGGGGGTTTCGGATTTTTTTTTTTTTTTGATGAAGAGAGGTGAAGAGAAGTGTTAGTAATTAAATAATTAAATAGAAGAAGAAAAGAAGGGAATTTTCAAAATTAATTTTTGAAAAACAGGTTAGTAATTTTCGAAAATTAGAGGTAAGATGTAATTAAATTAAAACATGAACAATTAGTTAATTAAAAAGAATTTTTGAAAAGAGAGAGATATTTTCGAAAATTAGAGATGGAAAAGTAGTTAGGTGGTTTTGAAAAAGATAGAAACAAACAAAAGTTAGTTAGTTGATTGAAAAGATTTGAAATCAAATTGAAAAAGATAAGAAGATATTGAATTAGATAAGATATTTTGAAATCAAATTTTGAAAAGATAAAATTTTTTGAAAAAGATCAAAATAAAAGATAAAGAGATTTAATTCAAAAATTTTGAAATTTATTTACTTCACTAACAAGAAACTACAAGATAAGATTCTAGAACTTAAAGATTGAATCTTTCTTAACAAGAAAGTAACAAACTTCAAATTTTTGAACCAATCACATTAATTATTAGTGAATTTTCGAAAATTAGATGTAAAGATAAGAAAAAGATTTTGAAAATATTTTGAAAAAGATTTTTTGAAATTTTTGAAAAAATAGAAAAAATGAAAAAGATATGATTTTTGAAAAAGATTTTAGAAAGATAAGATTTTTAAAATTGAAATTTTGACTTGACTTGTAAGAAACAACTAATTTTGAAAATTTTTTGACCAAGTCAACCCAAAATTTCAAAAATTTGGAGGGAAATAAGGAAAAGATATATTTTTTTGATTTTTGAATTTTTAATTATGAGAGAGAAAAACAACAAAAATACTCAATGCATGAAATTTTTAGATCAAAACCATGAATGCATGCAAGAATGCTATGAATGTCAATATGAACACCAAGACACTTTGAAGATCATGATGAACATCAAGAACATATTTTTGAAAAATTTTTTGATGCAAAGAAAACATGCAAGACACCAAACTTAGAAATCTTAATGCATGGACTCTAACAAACAAAAAATGCATATGAAAAACAACAAACAAACAAGAAATCATCAAGATCAAACAAGAGGACTTATCAAGAACAACTTGAAGATCATGAAGAACACTATGAATGCATGGAATTTTCAAAAAAAATGCAAGAAAAATTTTTAAAGCATGCAATTGACACCAAACTTAAAAATTGACTCAAGACTCAAACAAGAAACACAAAATATTTTTGGTTTTTTATGATTTTATGATTTTTTAGTATTTTTATTATTTTTTTTCGAAAATTATATTAAAAAAAACGAAAATAATAAAAAAATATTTTTGAAAGATTTTAGAAAACTTTTTGAAAAGAAAATTACCTAATCTGAGCAACAAGATGAACCGTCAGTTGTCCATACTCGAACAATCCCCGGCAACGGCGCCAAAAACTTGGTGGACGAAATTGTGATCCATGTTCTAACTATTTTGAGAGAAATCATTATTATGGCACTGGTTGAATTCACAACTCCGTTCAACTAACCAGCAAGTGTACTGGGTCGTCCAAGTAATAAACCTTACGTGAGTAAGGGTCGATCCCACAGAGATTGTTGGTATGAAGCAAGCTATGGTCACCTTGTGAATCTCAGTTGGGCAGATTGAAATTGTTTATGGTTTCGGAAATTAATAATAAGAAAATAGAAATAATAAAAGGGATAGAACACTTATGCAGATTCATTGGTAAGAACTTCAGATAAGAATATGGAGATACTGTAAGGCTCAAGGACGCCTGCCCTCCTACTGCTTCAACTCAATCCTTCTTACTCCTTTCCATGGCAAGCTGTATGTAGGGCATCACCGTTGTCAGTGGCTACATCCCATCCTCTCAGTGAAAATGGTCCTCTGCGGCTGTCACTCGCATGGCTAATCATCTGTCGGTTCTCAATCAGGTTAGAATAGAATCCATTGATTCTTTTGCGCTTGTCATCACGCCCAGCCTTCAGGAGTTTGAAGCTCGTCACAGTCATTCAATCCTAGAATCCTACTCGGAATACCATAGACAAGGTTTAGACTTTCCGGATCCTCATGAATGCCGCCATCTATCTAGCTTATACCACGAAGATTCTGTTGGGGAATCTAAGAGATACACATTCAAGCTCTGTTGCATGTAGAACGGAAGTGGTTGTCAATCACGTGCGTTCATAAGTGAGAATGATAATGAGGGTTATCTAATCATCACATTCATCATGTTCTTGGGTGCGAATGAATATCTTGGAATAAGAATAAGAGAGAATTGAATAAAAGAAAATAGAACTGCATTAATACTTGAGGTACAGCAGAGCTCCACACCCTTAATCTATGGTGTGCAGAAACTCCACCGTTGAAAATACATAAGTGAAAGGTTCAGGCATGGCCAAATGGCCAGCCCCCTAAAACGTGATCAATAGCCTCTTAGGATGAAGAATAAAACAAAATTGAGACCAAAGATGTCTAATACAATAGTAAGAGGTCCTATATATACTAGACTAGCTACTAGGGTTTACATGAGTAAGTAATTGATGCATAAATCCACTTCCGGGGCCCATATGGTGTATGCTTGGGCTGAGCTTGATCAATCCACGAGCTGAGGCTTCTCTTGGAGTTGAACTCCGAGTTATGACATGTTTTGGGCGTTCAACTCCGGATCATGACGTTTTTCTGGCGTTTAACTCCAGATAGCAGCATGTACTTGGCGTTCAACGCCAAGTTACGTCGTCAATTTCCGAATAAAGTATGGACTATTATATATTGCTGGAAAGCCCTGGATGTCTACTTTCCAACGCCGTTGAGAGCGCGCCAATTGGAGTTCTGTAGCTCCATAAAATCCATTTCAAGTGCAGGGAGGTCAGATTCCAACAGCATCAGCAGTCCTTTTGTCAGCCTTTTTCAGAGTTTTGCTCAAATCCCTCAATTTCAGTCAGAATTTACCTGAAATCACAGAAAAACACACAAACTCATAGTAAAGTCCAGAAATGTGAATTTAACATAAAAACTAATAAAAACATCCCTAAAAGTAGCTTGAACTTACTAAAAACTACCTAAAAACAATGCCAAAAAACGTATAAATTATCCGCTCATCACTTGCCATGGAAGGAGCCTTGCGTGCTTGAAGAAGAAGACAGTAGGAAAGAAGAGATTCAGAAGATGGAGCATCTCCAAAACCTCAACCTATTCTCCATTACTGCAAAACAAGTACTTATTTCATGTTCTTTTGCTTTTCACAATCAATCCTGATAATTTCTGATATCCTGACTAAGATTTACAAGATAACCATAGCTTGCTTCAAGCCGACAATCTCTGTGGGATCGACCCTTACTCACGTAAGGTATTACTTGGACGACCCAGTGCACTTGCTGGTTAGTTGTGCGGGGTTGCAAAAGTGTGATTGCAATTTCGTGCACCAAGTTTTTGGCGCCGTTGCCGGGGATTGTTCGAGTTTGGACAACTGACGGCTTATCTTGTTGCTTAGATTAGGACTGTTTTATTTTTGTTGGTTTAGAGTCTTTTATTTGAGTCTAGTTTCATATTTTAAGTTTGGTGTCAATTGCATGCTTTTGTTTTCTTTTAGTTTTTCGAATTTGCATGTCCGTAATCTCTTCTTGATCTTAAAAAAATTCTAAGTTTGGTGTCCTCTTTGTGTTTTTCCCTTAAAAATTTTCGAAAATTAGTGTTTGATTTTCTTAAAATTTTAAGTTTGGTGTCATTTTGTTGTTTTTCTCTTTCCTCTTTTCAAAAATCAAATCTTTTTCATAAAAATTTTTCAATCATATCTTTCTAATTGCTAATCTCAAAATCTTTTCAATTAACTAATTGATTCAGTTTTCAATTTGCTTTGATCTTATTCTCTTTTAATTTTTGAATTTTTATTTTATTTTTCTTTTGTTTTATTTTATTTTATTTTTTTATTTTTTTTTTGAATAATTCAAAAAAAAAAAAAACAAAATTTATCTGTTTGCAATCCATATCATTTCCCTTTATCCATTATGGACCTAAGTGGGATTGATCAGTCCAGAAGGACTCTAGGGTCATATGCCAACCCCATTACAGCTGCATATGGGAGTAGCATCTGTACACCTCCCATCAAAGCAAGCAGCTTTGAGTTAAATCCTCAACTCATTATCATAGTGCAGCAAAATTGCCAGTATTCCGGTCTTCCACAGGAAGAACCTACTGAGTTTCTGGCACAGTTCTTACAAATTGCTGACACAGTACATGATAAAGAGGTAGATCAGGATGTCTACAGACTATTACTGTTTCCATTTGTTGTAAAAGATCAAGCTAAAAGGTGGTTGAATAACCAACCTACAGCAAGCATAAAGACATGGAAACAGTTATCAGACAAATTCCTGAATCATTTTTACCCTCCAAAGAGGATGACACAGCTAAGGCTGGACATCCAAGGCTTTAAACAAGAGGATAATGAATCCCTTTATAATGCCTGGGAGAGGTATAGAGGTATGCTAAGAAAATGCCCCTCTGAAATGTTTTCAGAGTGGGTACAGTTAGACATCTTCTACTATGGGCTTACAGAAAAAGCTCAGATGTCTTTAGACCACTCAGCTGGTGGATCTATACACATGAGGAAGACAACTGAAGAGGCTCAAGAGCTTATAGACACTGTTGCTAGAAACCAATATTTATACTCTAGCAATGAGTTCTCTCCAAAAGAGGAAGCCATGGCAGTAGTCACTGATCCTAATCCTCAAGAACAGATAATTGAGCTTAATCAACAATTGCTCCTGATGACAGAACAGTTAGCAGAATTTAAAGAGATGCTCCATGAAACCAAAGTTGCTAACAAGAACATAGAACTGTAGTTGAATCAAGCAAAACGGCAGATATCTAAACAGATAACAGGAGAGTGTCAAGCAGTTCAACTGAGGAGTGGGAAGACACTGAACAACACCATTCAAAAGAGCAAGAAGTCAAATAAGGAACAATTGACAGAGGATAACCAAGCTATTACCCAAAATCCCTCTGAGGACAGTAAGATCCCAGAGAGGAATACTTTTGGCGTTCAAACGCTAGAAAGGGAAGGAAAGCTGGCGTTAAACGCCCATTCCTTGCCCAGTTCTGGCGTTCAAACGCCAGAAAAGGGGGATAAGTTGGCGTTAAACGCCCAATCTTCACCCATTCCTGGCGTTCAGACACCAAGGGAGGATCAGACACCTGAGAGTGCTGACAATAATCCCTCTAAAAAGGATTCTTCAACCATTCTGTAAGGAATAAGCCTGCAGCAACTAAGGTTGAAGAATATAAAGCCAAGATGCCTTATCCTCAGAAACTCCGCCAAGCGGAGCAGGATAAGCAATTTTGCCCGCTTTGCAGATTATCTAAGGACTCTTGAAATAAAGATTCCATTTGCAGAGGCACTTGAGCAAATACCTTCTTATGCTAAGTTCATGAAAGAGATCCTAAGTCATAAGAAGGATTGGAGAGAAACTGAAAAAGTATTTCTCACTGAAGAATGCAGTGCAGTTATTCTGAAAAGCTTACCAGAAAAGCTTCAAGATCCAGGAAGCTTTATGATACCATGCACATTAGAAGATGCCTGCACCAAGACAGCCCTATGTGATCTTGGAGCAAACATCAATCTAATACCTGCATCCACTATCAGAAAGCTTGGGTTGACTGGAGAAGTCAAACCAACCCGGATATGCCTCCAACTTGCTGATGGCTCCATTAAACATCCATCAGGCATAATAGAGGATATGATTGTCAAGGTTGGGCCATTTGCCTTTCCAACTGACTTTGTGGTGCTGGAAATGGAGGAGCACAAAAGTGCAACTCTCATTCTAGGAAGACCTTTCCTAGCAACTGGACGAACTCTCATTGATGTACAAAAAGGGGAAGTAACCCTGAGAGTCAATGAGGATGAGTTCAAGTTGAATGCTGTAAAAGCTATGCAGCATCCAGACACACCAAATGACTACATGGGCGCTGACATTATTGACTCTCTGGTAGAAGAGATCAATATGACTGGAAGCCTAGAATCAGAGCTTGAAGACATCTTCAAGGATATTCAACCTGATCAAGAAGAACCACAGGAAACAAAGGAATTTTCAAAAATTCCTCAGGAGGAGGATAAGCCTCCCAAACCTGAACTCAAACCACTACCACCATCCCTGAAGTATGCATTTCTAGGAGAGGGTGACACTTTTCCAGTGATTATAAGCTCTGCTTTAAATCCACAGAAAGAGGAAGCACTGATTCAAGTGCTGAGGACACACAAGACAGCTCTTGGGTGGTCCATAAGTGATCTTAAGGGCATTAGCCCAGCTACATGCATGCACAAGATCCTGTTGGAGGATAATGCCAAACCAGTGGTCCAACCACAAAGGAGGCTAAATCCAGCCATGAAGGAGGTGGTGCAGAAAGAGGTCACTAAATTACTAGAGGCTGGGATTATTTATCCTATTTCTGACAGCCCCTGGGTGAGCCCTGTCCAAGTTGACCCCAAAAAGGGAGGCATGACAGTGGTTCATAATGAAAAAAATGAACTGGTTCCTACAAGAACAGTCACAGGGTGGCGTATGTGTATTGACTACAGAAGGCTCAATACAGCCACCAGAAAGGATCATTTTCCTTTACCATTCATAGACCAAATGCTAGAAAGACTAGCTGGTCATGATTATTACTGCTTTTTGGATGGCTATTCAGGTTACAACCAAATTGCAGTAGATCCTCAGGACCAAGAGAAAATAGCATTTACTTGCCCTTCTGGCGTGTTTGCCTACAGGAGGATGCCTTTTGGTCTGTGTAATGCTCCTGCAACCTTTCAGAGATGCATGCTATCCATTTTCTCTGATATGGTGGAGAAATTCCTGGAAGTCTTCATGGATGACTTCTCAGTATATGGAGACTCATTCAACTCCTGTCTTAATCACCTAGCACTAGTCCTGAAAAGGTGCCAAGAGACTAACCTGGTTTTAAACTGGGAGAAATGTCACTTTATGGTGACTGAAGGAATTGTCCTTGGGCACAAAATTTCAAGCAGGAGAATAGAGGTGGATAAGGCAAAGGTAGAGGTAATTGAAAAATTACCACCACCTGCCAATGTTAAGGCAATCAGAAGCTTTCTGGGGCATGCAGGATTCTACAGAAAGTTCATAAAGGATTTTTCGAAAATTGCAAAACCTTTGAGTAACCTGCTAGCTGCTAACACGCCATTTGTGTTTGACACACAGTGTCAGCAGGCGTTTGAGACCCTGAAAGCTAAGCTGGTCACAGCACCAGTCATCTCTGCACCAGATTGGACATTGCCATTTGAATTAATGTGTGATGCCAGTGACCATGCCATTGGTGCAGTGTTGGGACAGAGGCATAATAAGCTTCTGCACGTCATTTATTATGCCAGCCGTGTTCTAAATGATGCACAGAAGAATTACACAACCACAGAAAAAGAATTACTTGCAGTGGTCTATGCCATTGACAAGTTTAGATCTTATCTAGTGGGATCAAAGGTGATTGTGTACACTGACCATGCTGCTCTTAAATACTTACTCACAAAGCAGGATTTAAAACCCAGGCTTATAAGATGGGTGTTGCTTCTGCAAGAGTTTGATATAGAAATAAGAGACAGAAAAGGGACAGAGAACCAAGTAGCTGATCATCTGTCCCGAATAGAACCAGTAGCTGGGACGTCCCTCCCTTCTACTGAGATCTCTGAGACTTTCCCAGATGAGCAACTCTTTACCATTCAGGAAGCTCCATGGTTTACAGATATTGCAAACTATAAAGCTGTGAGGTTCATACCCCAGGAGTACAGCAGAGTGCAAAGAAAGAAATTAATTTCAGATGCCAAGTACTACCTATGGGATGAGCCATATCTCTTTAAGAGATGTGCAGACGGAATGATCCGCAGATGTGTACCCAGAGAAGAAGCACAAAGGATCCTATGGCATTGCCATGGATCACAGTATGGAGGACATTTTGGAAGTAAGCGAACAGCCACTAAAGTCCTCCAATGTGGCTTCTACTGGCCTACTCTCTATAAAGATTCCCGAGAGTTTGTACGTAACTGTGACAGTTGCCAAAGAGCTGGTAACTTGCCTCACGGATATGCCATGCCTCAACAAGGGATATTAGAGATAGAATTGTTTGATGTATGGGGAATTGACTTCATGGGTCCATTCCCACCATCATACTCAAACACTTACATTCTGGTGGCAGTGGACTATGTATCTAAGTGGGTAGAAGCAATTGCTACACCCACTAATGATACCAAGACCGTGCTGAAATTCCTCCAGAAACACATCTTCAGCAGGTTTGGTGTTCCCAGAGTACTAATCAGTGACAGAGGCACTCATTTCTGCAATAGACAGCTATACTCTGCTATGGTCAGATATGGAATTAGCCACAAAGTGACAACTCCGTATCATCCACAGACAAATGGGCAAGCTAAAGTCTCTAACAGAGAACTAAAAAGAATCCTAGAACGGACTGTGATAGCCCGAAGAAAGGATTGGGCAAAGAGTTTGGATGATGCTCTGTGGGCATACAGAACAGCATTCAAGACTCCTATAGAAACCTCTCCATACCAACTAGTGTATGGGAAGGCCTGTCATCTGCCCGTGGAACTGGAACATAAAGCCTACTGGGCAACCAGATTCCTAAACATGGATGCTCAGTTAGCTGGTGAAAAAAGATTGCTCCAGCTAAATGAGCTAGAGGAGTTCAGACTCAATGCCTTTGAAAATGCAAAAATTTATAAGGAAAAGGCAAAGAAGTGGCATGACAAGAAGTTGTCAACCAGAGTCTTTGAGCCAGGACAAAAAGTTCTGCTCTTCAATTCTAGGCTCAGATTGTTTCCAGGAAAACTTAAATCCCGGTGGAGGGGTCCGTATGTGATTACAGGAGTGTCACCTTATGGATATGTTGAGCTTCAGGATATTGATTCTGACAAAAAGTTCATTGTTAATGGACAAAGAATCAAGCATTATCTTGAAGGCAATTTTGAGCAGGAGTGGTCAAAACTGAGACTTGAGTGATTCTCAATAAAGGTCCAGCTAAAGACAGTAAAGAAGCGCTTGCTGGGAGGCAACCCAGTCATTAGCAGGTCATATGTGTTGTTCTTACAAAGGCAAGTATCGAAAATGGAGGAATTCACAGAGTTACAGAAAGATTCAGCGCAAAAAGCAGAGAAAAAGAGCTTACTGGCGAAAAAACACCAGTAAGGGGCATTTTGGGCGTTAAACGCCAGAATGGGCACCATTCTGGGCGTTTAACGCCAGTAAAGGCGCCATTTTGGGCGTTAAACGCCAGAATGGGCACCATTCTGGGCGTTTAACGCCAGGTGTGCAGTATCCTGGACGTTTAGCAAAACGCCCAGTGACAAAGGGGATTCTGGCGTTTAACGCCAGCCAGGGCACCTGGCTGGGCGTTAAACGCCCACAATGGGCAACAAATGGGCGTTAAACGCCAGAATGGGTGCCATTCTGGGCGTTTAACGCCAGAAAGGTGGGGGACCAAGATTTTGTTTTCCAATCAAATTTTTTCAAACTTTCCTTTTCTTACCCATACTTTTCTACATAAACACACTTCAACCTTTCATCATTCACTTTCAAATCTTCAAAACCATTCTTCAAATCTCTCTCAAATCAATCCCAAATCTTGTTCAAAAACTCACCCTTCTCTCAAATTCTCTCCATATCTTCTCAAATCTCTTTTAAATTTTTTTCGAAATCTCCTTCCCCCCCCCCCCTTATAAAAACATGTTCGGCCTCACCATTCCCCCACAGCATTCGAATTTGCTTTTCTCTTCTCTCTCTTCCTTCCTTTCTTTTGCTTGAGGACAAGCAAACCTCTAAGTTTGGTGTGCCTTTCCGTGATCACTAAGCCAAAATTCATCAAGATCATGGCTCCTAAGGGAAAACAAACCAATTTAAGAGGAAAGAAAGAGAACAATCCAAAGAATCTTTGGAATCAAGAGAAGTTCTTAACCAAAGAACATGAAGACCATTATCACAAAATAATGGGTCTGAGGTCAGTGATCCCGGAAGTTAAATTTGATCTGAAAGAAGATGAATATCCGGGGATCCAAGAGCAAATTCGAAACAGAGGATGGGAAGTTCTAACCAATCCTGAGATAAAGGTTGGAAGGAATATGGTTCAGGAATTCTACTCAAATCTGTGGCTAACAGATAAGCAGAGAATGACTGGAACCGCTTACCATACTTACAGAACTATGGTCAGAGGGAAAGTTATGTACTTCCATCTGGACAAAATAAGAGAAATCTTCAAATTGCCTCAACTGCAAGATGATCCTGAATCCTTTAATAGGAGAATGGTGAGAGCAGATAAAGGGTTGGATCAAGTTCTAGAGGACATATGCCTCCCTGGAACTAAGTGGATAACCAATTCAAAGGGTGTCCCAAACTAACTCAAGAGGGGAGACCTCAAACCAATTACAAGAGGTTGGCTAGACTTTATTGGGCGTTCCATATTGCCCACTAGCAACCGTTCTGAGGTCACTATCAAGAGAGCAGTGATGATTCATTGCATTATGCTTCGAAAAGAAGTGGAGGTTCATCATGTGATTGCTTGTGAGATCTACACAATTGCAAATAAGAATTCCACTGAAGCCAAACTGGCTTACCCAAGCTTGATCTCCTTGCTCTGTAAAGAGGCTGGGGTAAAGATGGGAGTAGATGAATTCATACCCATTGAACATCCAATCACCAAGAAGTCAATGGAAGGACAAATGCAAGACAACTCTATCAAAAGGAGGGCGCAGGAGTTCCCCCCTGAATTTCCTGAAATTGGCTACTGGGCTAGCCTAGAAGCATCTATCACCAAGTTGCAAGAGACTATGGAGCAACTTAAGGAAAAACAGCAGAATCAGAACTGCATGCTCTGCAAATTGCTGAAGGAACAAGAGGAGCAGGGGCGTGAACTTCAAGAACTGAAACGCCAAAAGTTCTCCCCTCAATTTGAGGGAGCATCCACTTCTCAAAATCAAGGTTGTTGAGTCCTAACTCTGTGAAAACCTCTATCATTAGGAGCCTATTTAAATTTTTTTTTCTATTTTTAGTTTCATTTTATATCTATTTTTGAGTCTTGTTCTTAATTCATAATTAATAAAATTTAAAGTTTATGCCTTAAAGCTATGAATGTCCTATGAATCCATCACCTCTCTTAAATGAAAAATGCTTTAATCACAAAAGAACAAGAAATACAGGATTTCGAATTTAGCCTTGAAACTAGTTGGATTAGTTTGATGTGGTAACAATACTTTTTGTTTTCTGAATGAATGCTTGAGCAGTGCATATGTCTTTTGAATTTGTTGTTTTGAGAATGTTAAAATTGTTGGCTCTTGAAAGAATGAGGGAAAAAGGGGAACTGTTATTGAGGATCTGAAAAAATCATTAAATTGATTCTTGAAGCAAGAAAAAGCAGTGAGTACAAAAAAAAAATTTTGAAAAAAAAAAGAGAAGAAAAAGAAAAGGAAAGAAAAAGAAAGAAATAAAGTTGTGAACTAAGGCAAAAAGAGTGTGCTTAAGAACCCTGGACACCTCTAATTGGGGACTCTAGCAAAGCTGAGTCACAATCTGAAAAGGTTCACCCCATTATGTGTCTGTGGCATGTATGTATCCGGTGGTAATACTGGAAGACAGAGTGCTTTGGGTCACAGCCAAGACTCATACACTAGCTATGTTCAAGAATCATTATACTTAACTAGGAGAATCAATAACACTATCTGAGTTCTGAGTTCCTAAAGATGCCAATCATTCTGAACTTCAAAGGATAAAGTGAGATGCCAAAACTGTTCGGAAGCAAAAAGCTACTGGTCCCGCTCATCTAATTAGAACTATGTTTCTTTGATATTTTGGAGTCTATAGTATATTCTCTTCTTTTTATTCTATTTTGATTTTCAGTTGCTTGGGGACAAGCAACAATTTAAGTTTGGTGTTGTGATGAGCGGATAATTTATACGCTTTTTGGCATTGTTTTTAGTATGTTTTTAGTATGATTTAGTTAGTTTTTAGTATATTTCTATTAGTTTTTAGTTAAAATTCACTTTTCTAGACTTTACTATGAGTTTGTGTGTTTTTCTGTGATTTCAGGTATTTTCTGGCTGAAATTGAGGGATCTGAGCAAAAATCTGATTTAGAGGCTGAAAAGGACTGCAGATGCTGTTGGATTCTGACCTCCCTACACTCGAAGTGGATTTTCTGGAGCTACAGAAGCCCAATTGGCGCGCTCTCAACGGCGTTGGAAAGTAGACATCCTGGGCTTTCCAGCAATGTATAATAGTCCATACTTTGCCTGTGATTTGATGGTCCAAACTGGCGTTGCAAATCAGCCTCAGAATTTCCAGCGTTTAACGCTGGAACTGGCATAAAAATTGGAGTTAAACGCCCAAACTGGCATGAAAGCTGGCGTTTAACTCCAGAAAAGGTCTCTACACATGAAAGCTTCAATGTTCAGCCCAAGCACACACCAAGTGGGCCCGGAAGTGGATTTTTCTGTCATTTACTCATTTCTGTAAACCTTAGGTTACTAGTTCACTATTAATAGGATCTTTTGACATTGTAACTGGACCTCATGACACTTGACACGTTTCTTTGTGTACCTTCCACGGCATGAGTCTCTAAACCCCATGGTTGGGGGTGAGGAGCTCTGCTGTGTCTTGATGGATTAATGCAATTACTACTGTTTCTCATTCAATCATGCTTGCTTCCATTCTAAGATATTACTTGTTCTTAAACCGGATGAATGTGATGATCCGTGACACTCATCATCATTCTCAACTATGAACGTGTGCCTGACAACCACCTCCGTTCTACCTTAGATTAAGTAGATATCTCTTGGATTCTTTAACCGGAATCTTCGTGGTATAAGCTAGAACTGATGGCGGCATTCAAGAGAATCCGGAAGGTCTAAACCTTGTCTGTGGTATTCTGAGTAGGATTCAATGATTGAATGACTGTGACGAGCTTCAAACTCCTGAAGGCGGGGCGTTAGTGACAGACGCAAAAGAATCACTGGATTCTATTCCGGCCTGATTGAGAACCGACAGATGGATAGCGGTGCCGTGACAGGGTGCGTTGAACATTTCCACTGAGAGGATGGGAGGTAGCCACTGACAACGGTGAAACCCTTGCATACAGCTTGCCATGGAAGGAGCCTTGCGTGCTTGAAGAAGAAGACAGTAGGAAAGCAGAGATTCAGAAGATGGAGCATCTCCAAAACCTCAACCTATTCTCCATTACTGCAAAACAAGTACTTAATTCATGTTCTTTTGCTTTTCACAATCAATCCTGATAATTTCTGATATCCTGACTAAGATTTACAAGATAACCATAGCTTGCTTCAAGCCGACAATCTCTGTGGGATCAACCCTTACTCACGTAAGGTATTACTTGGACGACCCAGTGCACTTGCTGGTTAGTTGTGCGGGGTTGCAAAAGTGTGATTGCAATTTCGTGCACCAGCATGCCACGCCTTCGACACCAAGTGGTACGCCCAGTCCTTGCTTTTGTTATCTTTGTGCATTGGCGTGCCACGCCTGGTTGCTCAGGTGGCACGCCTAAGTGAGGTTGAGGGGTTGGCGTGCCATGCCTTTGACTTCAAGTGGCATGCCCAGTCTTCAATTGCCTTCAGCCCCTTCTCTGGATCATTATACCAGCGTGCCACGCTATGCTGCTCAAGTGGCACGCTCATGCATTTGTGCACTCTTCAAGCTTGGTGTGCCACGCCTGGATTCTCAAGTGGCACGCCCAAGTGACTTCTTGGAGCTGGCGTGCCACGCCTTCGATACCAAGTGGCATGCCATAGTAGAGGTTCTTCTTGAGATGATGAGTTGGCGTGCCACGCCCCTTTGCTCAAGTAACACGCCCACAGTAATTGATGGGTCAAGCGTGCCACGCCCCTTTTATGTCCTTCATTTTGCTCTCTGGAATTTTATACTAGCGTGCCACGCCCATATGCATGCTTGGACTTCTTCTCTGGACTTTAGTACTGGCGTGCCACGCCTAGCTCCTGGCGTGCCACGCCAGTGCATTTTTGTGGCGTTTGCTCCAAGTGGCACGCCAGTTTCACACGCCCAGCTTCTTGTTTGTCTTCTGCCCATTTTTTATGCCTTTTCACCTGAAATTCAGCACAAATCATCTCAAACTAGTGTACCATAATATTCATCAAATAATGCATGAATTGTACTGATCAGATGAGATTTATTCTCTTTTATGGTCTTCTTTATGCAAGAAAGAAGGGTAGATGACGCATGTCATCACAACACCAAACTTAAGCTTTGCTTGTCCCAAGCAAATCAATGTGAGTAAACCTTTATATCTTGAGGCCTTGGCTTCGAATGATTGCAACACAACTAAGAGTAAAACTAAGTGTCCAACACATGTATGAATCTTTTAATTGTCATGGAAAGCTCTTAGATCCTTGAGGGTTCCTTCAGGTATAGGCTTCAGGGGTCCTTTCTATTGATTGTCACCTTGAAGTAGTAAGGGTTGTTTTGCTTTCTTGATCACGACTCTAAGTGTTTTGTCTCAAGACAACCCTTTAATTAGGCTTTCAATTAGCACTCCCAAACTAGTTGGTTTTAGGGTACTGGGTGTTGAGACACCCCTAAGAATTACTTGCCCAGGTCTCTTCTTGACACATCTTCACCACAAGCATCTACTAAGATCTTTAATTCTTTTTGAGCTTATTAATATTTCTTTTTCTATCCCAGTAGTTGATGCTCAGAGCCTTGGGCCTTTATTGCTTACTACCTCTTGGTTCTATGGATATTCAAGGAACACCCCTTAGTCTTCCTTTGTTATACCTTCTAGGACTAGTTGCTCTCGATGACTCATTTTCTTTTTAGTTCATCCAAGGTTCTACACTCATTTTCTTGTTTCTTAGTTTGTTTGATGATCCCTCTTGGCCTTAGTCTCTCTTATTGTTTTTGCACAACTCACAGTAACTCTTATGGAGACAAGCTCTACTTTTATTTAAGTTGAAATGAAGACTTGAAATACATGACATTTTCTTTCTTGTAAAAAAAACTCATAAAGACTTCAAACAGGAATTGAAACTAAGCATAAAACATAAACTATCCTAGCATGATTATTTAAGAAAATAAAGCAAAGGCTTAAATAGAATTCATAAATTGGAAAGTGTCAACCATGGGACTCAACAACCTTGAGCAGCTTCATCTTTAGTTCATTGGCCCCTTCCTTTTGTCCTTCTTCTTGGAAGGGGATGAGCCACCTTCATCTGGCTTGGAGGAACCTTCTTTTGCTTTGGTATCCTTGGGCTTGGGCTTCCAAAATCCTAACCTCCTCATGTAGGATTTCATATTCTCCTTGTGTTGGTATGCTATTTCTTCTTGCCTTGAGTTGAGTTCCTCTGATTTCTGCATATAGGTGGGGTAATTGGGGTTCATGTTAGCCACTGCATTGCACAGGTAGCTCAACTTTGTTTGTGCATAGCAATCATATTCCCCTCTGGCTACAGTCCTTGCTTCATAAAGGTGTCTAAATTCAGCAAGGCTCTCCATTTGTTGTAATTATCGTTCCAGAATCATTCCTAGGCTGCCTTGTATCTCTCCCCAGTTAATCTGATCTTGCTGCTTCTTGAGGTTCTCAAAGCCCCCTTGGAGTTGCTGAATGTTCTGGTTGACTTGGCTCCATTGTTGTTGCTAAGTCTCCTTGAGTTGATTGACATCTTCCCTCAAGTGGTGTAGGTCTCCCTTCATTTGGTGTACACCTCCTTGCAATTGCTCCCAGTTGAACCCCTCTGGAAATTGCTGATATTGGTAGTATGGTGGTGGTTGAAGTGCCAGGAAGTGAGGTTGATCTTCTGCCTCTTCCTCTTCTTGTTGTTGTTGTGGTTCATGAGCATGAGCTCTTCGTTCTATAGCCCTGTTGAGTGGGTGGACAGCCACCACTTTGGCCATCTTTTTGGCAGTTATGAACTTATCTTGCTTCACAAGCACTTCATCAATGATCTTTTCAACTCCAGCCTCATCACATAGCCTCTGTATAATGATGGGGAATGTCAACCTTGTGTTGTCACTGGTGTTTTTCAGCACTTTGTTGATGTTGTTGGCGATCATCTCCCCCACGTTGATGTTTTCTCCTCTCATGATGTTGTAGATGAGCACAGCTCTCTCCTTGGTCACCTCTGAAGTGTTGGATGTGAGGATTAGGGACCTCCTCACAAATTATAGCCACCCTCTAGCTTGGGGGCTCAAATATCTTCTCCTCAATTGGTTAGGTATCCCATCCTTGTCATTTATCCAACGCACATTCATCATACAAATTTCATTCAGGATCTCCTTAAACCCAGGGTCTTGCTGCTTCATTCTCTCTTCATAGCTCCGAGTGGAGCTTGCCCTCTTCACCATTAGCATTCTTTCTATGCTAGAGGGGCTGTAGTCAATGGACTTCCCCCTTACATAGCTAATGTAGCCATATGGTTGTCCTGCTTGAGGCACTGCGGTGGCATAGAATTCCCTCACCAAGCTTTCTACCCCTTTCTTTGGTGGGTTGCATAGAAGTGACCAACCCCTATTGTCGATCTCAATGTTGATTTCAATATGCTCATTCCTCCCTAGTTGAAACCTAACTTCTGGAATAATTTCCCTCTCACTCACCCAACCATAGAATTGATTTTGGTTGAATGCGGAGAGTAACTTGTAGTCATTAAAAGAGCTTGAGGATCCAGAGGTTGGTTCCTTGGTTTTTTTTCTCTTTGAGGTTGAGCTTTTTGGTGGTGCCATTAGGTTGGGAAAATGTGCTTGAAGTTGTAAAAAAAATGGGGGTTGAAAGAGAGAGAAGGCAAAACAAGGTTTTGCTCTAACACCAAACTTAGGACTTGATTATCCCAATCAAGAAAAAAAGAAAGTAGGGGATGAGAGATAGTAGAAGATGAGAAGAGAAGCGATGGTGAGGGGTGTGGGGGTTGTTGAAGTGGGAGAGGAGATGGGGGGTGAAGCTTTTATAATGGGTAAATGGTGTGGTTTGAAAGGTAGGAAATAAAAAGGGTTAAATGTTTTCCCACTTTG
Source organism: Arachis stenosperma (assembly GCF_014773155.1). Lineage (NCBI taxonomy): Eukaryota > Viridiplantae > Streptophyta > Magnoliopsida > Fabales > Fabaceae > Arachis > Arachis stenosperma. The sequence continues at coordinate 50,224,363 of NC_080383.1, read as the reverse complement.
GGAAGTGGCGCCTAGCGTGGAAAGGGGCGCCAACTCTTTTCTCACAGTGTCTTCTGCGTGTGTCAGGTTCCAAAGTGCAAGTACACTTTGACTTCCTTGCTTTGTGAGTTGTTTACCATGTGGGCCCCATCTTCTCTCCTAAAATTGAAACTGAACCCATTAGTAATGACAAAAGACCCCCTTCACGTTCCTTCTCATCAAGAGTGAATTGGATTGCAACTGATGGGTGTCCCTTGGGACACCAAACTTAATTCTTTGGCATCTTAATAAATTGGTTTCATCATTGTGTATTTAATGTGTTCATAAGAGTGGAATACATCAATCTTTTCATTTTCTTTTGATTCTAATTCCTCTGAACTCAATAAACCACGTTCATGTTTTTACCCAAAGCATTAAGTGCTTTCAAATTTGGTGACTTAGGCTGCTATGTGATCCTTGGTGGTGGCCACACTAAACTTAATCTCTGGGCTTACTCTTCAAAATTAAACTATTAATTGTTTGTAAGCCTAGATTAAGTGGGTGAGAGGCCACACAAAACTTAGCACTTTAGCTAGTTCTCAGCCCATTCACTCATCATTAGTTATGCATTCATCAAGTTGCAATTCCCAAATAGAAAGAAATAAGAGAGTGTAAAGAAAATTTAGCTATCAAAGCTAATATTAAACTTTCTAATCCATAATTGTAAACTAATCCTAGTTACTGAAAATTAAACTATCTAAAGCAACAAAATTTAAACTACTTCTAAGAAAAGCAATTAAATCAAAAAGGATAAAGTGTTGGGGTGCCTCCCAACTAGCGCTTCTTTATTGTCATTAGCTTGACATTCCTTCATCTTTAGCTGAGCTTGTAGCTCACTCTCTGCTCCTCCAAAGAGCCTCCCAAGTAGTGTTTGAGTCTATGGCCATTGATAGAAAAAGTTCTCTGAGTCTTGTCCTCCATGAGCTCCACATGACCATAGGGAAACACTTTGAGTATGGTGAAAGCTCCTGACCATCGAGACTTAAGTTTTCCAGGGAAGAACTTGAGTCTTGAATTGTAGAGTAACACCTTCTGTCCTTCAGTGAACTCCCGTCTTGCTATCTTTTGGTCATGCCACCTTTTTGTGTTCTCTTTGTAGATTTTTGCATTCTCATATGCTTGATTTCTAAACTCTTTCAGCTTATTGAGTTGCATTAATCTCTTTTCTCCAATAGCTTGCTCATCAAAATTCAGTAGTTTTAGAGCCCAGAAGGTTTTATGCTACAGTTCAACTGGCAAGTGGCAAGCCTTGCCAAATACCAGTTGGTATGGTTACATTCCAATGGGGGTCTTGAAGGCTGTCCTGTAGGCCCATAGGGCATCGTCTAGTTTCGTAGACCAGTCCTTTACTGAGCTTCTAACAGTTTTTTCAAGGATTCGTTTTAGCTCTCTATTGGAGATCTCAGCTTGCCCGTTGGTCTGTGGGTGGTATGGAGTTGCCACTTTGTGCTTTACTCCATATCTGAGAAGCAGTGTCTCGAGTTGTTTGTTGCAGAAGTGTGTCCCTCCATCACTAATGAGAGCTCTGGGAACTCCAAATCTGCTGAAGATATTCCTTCTCAAGAAGCTTATCACAACTTTGTTGTCATTTGTTGCAGTGGCTATGGCTTCTACCCACCTTGAGACATAATCAACAGCCACCAATAAGTAGCTATTTGAGTAGGAGGTTGGGAAAGGTCGCATAAAATCAATCCCCCATACATCAAATAGCTCCAGCTCTAGTATGTATTGTTGTGGCATCTCATTCCTCTTAGTTAGATTACCAGCTCTTTGACATTCATCACACCTTGACACCATTTCCTTGGCATCCTTAAACATTGTTGGCCAGTAAAATCCGGATTGAAGCACTTTTGCTACTGTCCTTTCTTCACTGAAGTGACCTTCATATGCTGACCCATTGCACTGCCATAACACTCCCTGCCCTTCTTCATGGGATATACACCTTCTTAGGACTCCATCAGCACACTTTTTGAACAAATAGGGGTCATCTCAGATGTAATGTTTGGCATCCTTGATTAGCTTCCTCCTCATGTGCTTGTTGATGTTAGTTGGTAGCTCCCCAATAGCCTTGAAGTTAGCTATGTCTGCAAACCAAGGGGCTACTCGAATCATCATCAATTGTATATCAAGAAAGCTTTCATTTACTACTACTTGCTGCATTTCTTCTTCTTGTGGGATCCTTGAGAGGTGGTCAGCTACCTTGTTCTTTGCTCCGCTCCTATCTTTAATCTCAATATCAAATTCTTGGAGCAGTAGGATCCACCTTATTAGTCTGGGCTTAGATTCTTGTTTGGCAAGCAAGTATTTGAGTGCTGCATGATCAGTGAACACAATTACTTTTGAGCCAATGAGATATGATCTAAACTTATCAAAAGCAAAAACTATGGCTAAAAGTTTTATCTCCATGGTGGTATAGTTCCTTTGATTCTCATTAAGGACCTTGCTAGCATAGTAAATAACATATACTAGCTTGTCTTTCCTCTGTCCTAGAATAGCACCAACGGCAAAATCAGATGCATCACACATTAGTTCAAAGGGAAGATCCCAGCTTGGTGGTGCTATAATAGGTGCAGATGAGAGTTTCTTTTTGAGTTCATCAAAGGCTACCATGCATTCTCTATCAAAAATAAAAGGAGTATTTGAGACAAGTAGGTTGCTAAAGGGTTTTGCAATCTTTGAAAAATCTTTGATAAACCTCCTATAGAACCCAGCGTGTCCCAAAAAGTTTCTGATTGCTTTGACATTGCAAGGTGGATGTAATTTTTCAATTACTTCCACTTTTGCCTTGTCTACTTCTATGCCATCTTTTGAAATCTTGTGACCAAGAACCACCTCTTCAGTCACCATAAAATGGCAGTTCTCCCAGTTTAAAACCAGGTTGGTTTCTTGACATCTTTTTAGCACAAGAGCGAGATGATATAGGCAATCAAAATATGAGTTCCCAAACATAGAGAAGTCGTCCATAAATAATTCTATGAACTTCTCAATCATATCTGAAAAAATGGAGAGCATGCACCTTTGGAATGTTACAGGTGCATTGCACAATCCAAAGGGCATTCTTCTATAAGCAAAGACACCATATGGACAAGTAAATAAAGTTTTTCCCAGATTCTTGGGGTTTACAACAATTTGATTGTAGCCCGAATATCCATCCAGGAAACAATAATACTCATATCCTGCTAATCTTTCAAGCATCTGGTCCATGAAGGGTAGGGGAAAGTGATCCTTCCGGGTGGCTTCATTAAGTTTCCGGTAGTCGATGCACATACGCCATCCGGTCACTGTCCTTGTGGGTATCAATTCATTCTTCTCATTTGCAACAACAGTGATCCCTCCCTTCTTAGGGACTACTTGCACTGGGCTTACCCAAGGGCTGTCTGAGATGGGGTAGATCACCCCTGCTTGCCACAATTTCAACACTTCTTTCTGAACTACTTCAGTCATAGTTGGGTTCAGCCTCCTTTGTTGTTATCTTGAGGATTCGACATCCTCTTCAAGTAAGATTTTATGCATACACATTGAAGGACTGATCCCCTTTAAATCTGCAAGTGTCCAGCCTATGGCATCCTTGTGTTGTCTCAGCACTTGGATAAGTTCCTCTTCTTGTTCCTTACTCAGACTTGAATTTATGATTATTGGGTGAGTATTGTTAGCACCCATATATGCATATTTCAAGCTGGGTGGTAAGGCTTTCAGCTCTAGTTTTGGTGACTCTACATCTTTGTTGTCTGTGTTAGTTGGAATGATTGAGTTCCTCATGGTTGCTTGTGGTAATTCTCCATCTGGTGCTTGTTCCAGCTCAATGTTTTCCCCACATTGTTCTTCTTCCATGACTTCTTGAACTATCTATTCCGTGGTGTCTACCAGCATGCATTCTCCTATGGATTCCTTGGGGTAACTCATTGCTTTAAAGACGATGAAGACCATTTTCTCTTCATGCAATCTCAAGACTAGTTCCCCTTTCTGCACATCAATGATGGCTCCAGCAGTAGCTAGAAATGATCTTCCTAGGATAATTGATGTGTTAGCCTCTTCTTCCATGTCCAGCACAATAAAATCAGTAGGAAAAATGAATTCTCCTACTTTCACTAGCAAGTCTTGCACCACCCCATGTGGAAACTTAAATGTTCTGTCAGCCAATTGGAGTGCCATTCTTGTTGGCTTGGCTTCCTCAATCTTCATCCTTCTCATCATGGTTAGGGACATAAGATTTATGCTAGCTCCCAAATTACATAAAGCTTTCTCAATAGTGATGTCCCCTATGATGCAGGGGATTTGAAAACTCCCTGGGTCTTTCAGCTTTTGAGGCAGCTTCTTCTGTATGATGGCACTGCATTCCTCAGTCAATACTATGGTTTCTTTTTCCTCCCAGTTCCTCTTTTTGGTTATAAGCTCCTTTAAGAACTTGGCATAGAGTGGCATTTGTTCTAATGCCTCAGCAAATGGTATGTTGATTTGGAGCCTCTTGAAGATCTCTAGAAACTTAGAGAACTGGCCATCCTTCCCATCTTTTCTCAGTCTTTGTGGGGATGGTGCCTTTGGCACATAGGGCTTCAAGACTGGTTTTGGTGGAGGTGAAGCTGGGATCTCCCCCTTCATCCTTGTTCCCATGCTTTGATGCAACCTCTTCATGATTATCTTTGCTTGGGGTTCCTTCCTCTACAACCTTCCCACTTCTTAGAGTTATGGCTTTGCATTCCCCTCTTGGGTTAGTCATGGTATCGCTGGAAAATGTGTGTGTGGGAAGTGGGATTCGCTTGGACAAAATCCCCACTTGTGCTTCCAACTTTGAGATTGCTGCGCCCTGATTTTTCAGATTTGACCTGTATTCCTCTTGATTAGCATCTATCCTTCTGTCAGTTTGTGCTTGTCTGTCCATGGGGGTGGAGACTGCCCCTGTAATCTAGGATGACTGACGTTAGGATTTTTGCTAGTAAAGAATTTTATAAAGTCGCATTGTAAGTATAGATTCTGAACCAACAGAAATCCCTTCGTACAAACATTTTGGTTGTCACAAGTAACAAACCCCTAAATAAATTGATAACCGAAGTATTTAAACCTCGGGTCGTCTTCTCAAGGAATTGCAGGGAGGTGTGTTCTTATTATTGGTTATGAGTTTTGTAAATTGGGGGTTTTGAGAATGAGGAACAAGTATGATAAATGACAAATAAAATAAATAAATGACTGTAAAATAAACTCTTGGCAAGGTATGAGAAATTGGAAGTCATATCCTAGTTATCCTTATCAATGATGATGAAAATTGAATCTTAACTCCACTTAGTTAACCTCTACTGGTGCAAAGGAAGGTCAAGTGGCTAATTAGTTTGATCTTCAAATCCTAGTTAATTCCTAGAAAAAGATTGGGATTATAGAAGTTCAAGCTAATTAGCAAAGATAGCGATTATCGATCATGTTGAGTTTGATAACTCAAGAGTTACTGATTTCTTAACCAAAGCTAGGAATGTAGAAAGCTAAATTAAAATCATAAATATCTGGAATACCTCAAATAACATTCATTCAAAGCAGTCAAATCTAACATGTAAAATATTCATAAGCCAATTGGGCAACATAAATCAAACATAAATAAAAGCATTAAAGTATCTCAAAATAGAAGAGAGGTCAAAATAAAGGAATATTAAACCTAATATGAAGAGTTGAATTAAATCCTTAATTTCTAAAACAATCCTAATTTCTAAATCCTAAGAGAGAGGAGAGAACCTCTCTCACTAAAACTACATCTAAACTATGAAAAGTGAATCATGATTGCCTCTTGAGTCTCTGCATGTTCCCTGACTTTAATCTGTGTTTCTGGGCCGAAAACTGGGTTGAAATGCGGCCCAGAATCTCTGCCAGTGACTTTTGTAATTCTGCAGATCGCGCATGTCACGCGTCCGCGTCGTTCACACGATCGCGTCACTCAGCTTTTTTTCGTATCACGTGTGTGCGTTGTCCACGCATTTGCATCATTCGTGCATCTTCCAATCCGCGGAGTCGCGTCAGGCACGCGAGTGCGTCACGGTAATTCCTTCTATTTTGTGCGGTCGCGTGAGCCATGCGACTGCGTGACTTCTCGCTGGTCATCTCCTCAATTTCCATGTTTTCCTTTCATTTTTGAATGCTTCCTCTTCATTCCTTACGCCATTTCTGCCCTATAAAACCTGAAACACTTAACATACAGATCACGGCATCGAATGGTACGAAGGAAGATAAAAATATACAACAAAAAGGTCCTTAGGAAGCAAGTTATTAATCATAGGATATTTTTAGGAAGGGATTGTAAATACATGCAAATCATATGAATAAGTGGGTGAAAAGCTTGATAAAACCACTCAATAAAACACAATATAAACCATAAAATAGTGGTTTATCAACCTACCCACACTTAAACATTAGCATGTTCTCATGCTAAACCCAAGGAGACGAAATAAATGAATAGGGAAAGGCAAGACGCATGCAATGCAACCTATGAATGTGAATGCAACTACATGCTGAAATGATTCTACCTACTTGGTGACAAAGTAAATAAATCTTTCAAGAATAAATATGAACTGGATTTCACTAATTCAAATCACAAAATACAATACAAATAACTTGCAAGAAGAAGATAGCTCATGAAAGCAGGGAACATAGAATTAAGCGCTGAACCCTTACTAGTAGTGTATATCATTCTAACTCTCAAGTGTCTAGGGTTAATTCTCTCAATTCTCTACTAATCTTGCTTTCTATAGCTTGCTCTTCATCTAACAATCAACAAAAATTTAATGCACCAATACACAAATCAGGAGTCTTTGAAGGGTTGTAATGGGGTTAGGGTCATGGTAGGATTGTATTTGGCCAAGTGGACTAAAATCTGAATCCTTAATTAACATAAACTTTCCACCTAACTTAAGACAATTCATTTTATCACAATACAAGATCTAACTTCCCATTAACTGTGTTTTCCATGCATCCTAAATTTGAGTTCAGTACATATGCATTGATACCAACACTTACTTTGGGGCATTTTGTCCCCTTTTATTATTTGCTTTTTTTTTCTTTTTCACTTTTTTTTTCAATGCATATGATTAAGGTTTTGAATGCATAAACATATTCTTAACATTTTTCATATTTTCACACAAAGTCTAACATACTCAATTCCCAAACCAAACGTTTCCAAACCCACTTTTCCCCACACTTAATTCATGAGCATTCTCACTAGTCTAAGCTAATCAAGGATTCAAATTAAGGACATTATTGTTTTCCGCTTAGAGTTAGTGATGAGCTAAAGTAAAGAACAAGGGGTAAAATAGGCTCAAAATAGGTTTGCAAAGGATAATAAAAGGTAAGGCCATATGGGTATGTAAGCTCAGTGAAACAAAGCCTCAATCATATAAGTGCATGCATACATCAAATAGTGGAAATATAGAATTAAGCAAGACAAAGATTACAATTTTAGAGAGAATAACACACAAAAATAAAATATATTGGTTGATAAAATGCAACCAATCAAATAGGCTCAAAATATCACTGGTTTTGTGTGTTCAAGCTCTAAACTATATTCCAAAATAATATTTCTTCATACAAGTTTTTCAAAAAGTTTTTAATTTAAATTAGTGAAATACTATAAAAAATTTCTTGAAAAAGAAAATGTTACTTCAACCAAGTGGTAAAATATGCACAAAATATTATAGACATGTAATCAAACATGCAAATACAACAATGAAAAACAAAAATTGGTGTTAAGAAGGGACTAACTAACCCGTGGAAATCGGTATCGACCTCCCCACACTTAAAGATTGCACCGTCCTCGGTGTATGCAAAGATGTGCAGGTGGCGGGGGTTGTGGTTCCTCAGCCGGTGCTCGTTGTAGAGTCTTTCTCTTTACTCTTCCTGTTGGCCAGCCTGAAAAAGGGAGAAGAGAAAGGGACATGAAGTCAAAGGGATAGAGCAAGGGAGAGGGCAATACTAGTAAGAATCATGCCAAAATAAAGAAGAATGTCGTTAACACATGGTCGCGACTCCATGAAATTAGGACAGCAATGGAAACAGGGCATGATAAATTGAGGTAATTAAATGCAAGATGTGTATTGGCATGCTGGCAAAGGCATGAGTAGCGTAAATCAAGCATTAAAAGCCTTAATGTATTATTAGTCGTGAGAAACTAACAATAACATTTGTATTGACAATTATATTTAATTAATAAAATAGTAAACAAAATTTGTGAAAGCAAACATTGAATAGTAGAATAGAATAATGTAGAAAAGTGCATGATGCCATACGGGCTTTTTCACAAACACATAGCATGCATGGTAAATAAGTTATTGAAAGTATTAAATTGAACATGCAAGCAGCCTTTTTTTAAAAAGTCATATAATTGTCAAACAATTCTTTGAATAACCCACAAGCAAAATAAATAAATTTCTAACACCAATGAAAATAATGCAATGAATGAAATATCCAAATAAATTAAGTAAAATAAAATGAAAGATAAGAAGAATGAGAAGGGAAAGAAGGGAAGAAAGAAGTAAGGAAGAAAGGAGGGAGGAAAAATTAGGATTGGGAAAGAAAAGATAAGATATTTTGGCAATTTAGGGTCAGCTGTGCGGCGCAAGCGACGCGGACGCGTTAGGGACGCGGTCGCGTGACTTGCGCTTAAATTAATTGACGCGGTCGCGTCGGTCACGCGGACGCGTGACGCATTTTGTGCTACTGGCACGAGGGCAGTGATGAGCGGATATTTTATACGCTTTTTGGGGGTAATTTCATATAGATTTTAGCATGTTTTTATTAGTTTTTAATATAATTTTATTAGTTTTTAAGCAAAAATCATATTTCTGGTCTTTACTATGAGTTTGTGTGTTTTTCTGTGATTTCAAGTATTTTCTGGCTGAAATTGAGGGAGCTGAGCAAAAATCTGATTTAGGCTGAAAAAGGACTGCTGATGCTGTTGGATTCTGACCTCCCTGCACTCGGAATAGATTTTTGTTAGCTACAGGAGTCTAATTGGCGCGCTCTCAATTGGGTTGGAAAGTAAACATCTAGGGCTTTCCAGCAATATATAATAGTCCATACTTTGCATGAAGATAGACGACGTAAACTGGCGTTCAACGCCACTTCCATACTGCAGTCTGGCATCCAGCGCCAGAAACAGGTTACAAGTTGGAGTTCAACGCCAAAAACACGTTACAACCTGGCGTTCAACTCCAAAAACAGCCCAGGCACGTGAGAGGCTTAAGTCTCAACCCCAGCACACACCAAGTGGGCCCCAGAAATGGATCTCTGCACCAATTATCTTAGTTTACTCATTCTCTGTAAACCTAGGTTACTAATTTAGTATTTAAATAACTTTTAGAGACTTATTTTGCACCTCATGACATTTTTAGATCTGAATTTTATACTCTTTGACGGCATGAGTCTCTAAACTCCATTGTTGGGGGTGAGGAGCTCTACAGCGTCTCGATGAATTAATGCAATTATTTCTGTTTTCCTTTCAAACATGTGTGTTCCTATCTAAGATGTTCATTCGCGCTTAATTATGGAGAAGGTGATGATCCGTGACACTCATCACCTTCCTCAATCCATGAACGTGTGCCTGACAACCACCTACGTTCTACAGTAGATTGACTGAGTATCTCTTAGATTTCTTAATCAGAATCTTCGTGGTATAAGCTAGATTGATGGCGGCATTCATGAGAATCCGGAAAGTCTAAACCTTGTCTGTGGTATTCCGAGTAGGATTCCGGGATTGAATGACTGTGACGAGCTTCAAACTCCTGAAGGCTGGGCGTTCGTGACAGACGTAAAAGAATCATTGGATTCTATTCCAACCTGATTGAGAACCGACAGATGATTAGCCGTGCTGTGACAGAGCATTTGGACCATTCTCACTGAGAGGATGGGAAGTAGTCATTGACAATGGTGATTCCCTACATACAGCTTGCCATGGAAGGAGCCTTGCATTTATGAAAGTGAGTAAGTATTATGTTGTAGGGATTCAGAGGACAAAGCATCTCCAAAACCCCAACATATTCTCCATTACTGCACAACAAGTAATTATTTCATGCTCTTTTATTTTTCTAATAATTCAAACTGATAATTATATTTGATATCCTGACTAAGAATAATAAAATAAACATAGCTTGCTTCAAACCAATAATCTCCGTGGGATCGACCCTTACTCACGTAAGGTATTACTTGGACGACTCAGTGCACTTGCTGGTTAGTGGTACGAAATCATAAGAAATCTTGATTTTGATATTGGGATTAAAATTTCGTGCACCAAGTTTTTGGCGCCGTTGTCGGGGATTGTTCAAGTTTGAACAACTAAAGGTTTATTTTATTGCTTAGATTAGGAACAATTTATTTTTGTTGCTATAGAGTCATTAAATTCTGAGTCCTTTATTCCCTTTTCAAAAATTTTTCAAAAATATTATTTCTCTTTATCAAATTTTTAATTTTTCGTGAGTTTAGTGTTTTGTTCTAAGTTTGGTGTCAATTACATATTTTATATTTTCCCTTTAAATTTTCGAATTTGTGCTCTTTGATCTTCAAGTTGTTCTTGTTGATTTTTCTTGTTGATCTTTAATTTTTCTTGTTCTGTGTCTTTTCTTGTTTCACTTGTGTTTTTCCAAAGCATTAGTCTTCCAAAAGGAATATACCTATTCAAAACAAGTGTTACATTTACTGCCCAATTGGCTAGAGCGTTGGTCTATGATCTTGGTAATTGGGTATCTTCTTTTTAAAATCCTTTTCAAAAATAATTTTTCTTGATTTAATCTTGTGCCAAACTTTAAGTTTGGTGTTTTCTTGTCAATCTTTTTATAATTTTCGAAAATTTTATTGAAGTTTTCTAAAAATTTTAAGTTTGGTGTTCTTTCTTTTGTTCTTGTGTTCTTGTGAATCTTCAAGGTGTTCTTGAGTCTTTCTTGTGTTTTAATCTTAAAATTTTTAAGTTTGGAGTTCCTTGGTGTTTTCCCTCCAAAATTTTCGAAAATAAGGAGCATTAGATCTAAAAATTTTAAGTCTTGTGTCTTTTGTGTATTTTTCTCTTTCATCATAAAATTCAAAATTCAAAAAAAAATATATCTTTTCTAACTATTTTTAAGCTATTTTTTCGAAATTTTTTTTATAAAAATTCAGATTTCAATTTCAAAATTTTTCAAATCTTATCCTTTTAAGATTTAAAAAAAAAATTATCTTTTTCAAAACAAATCTATATCTTTTCCTTCTTAAAATCTTTTCAACTCATAAATATCTTTTTCAAATCTTCACAATATCTTTTTCAAAACAAATTTATCTTTTTCAAATATCTTTTATATCTTTTCAATTTTCAATTACATCTTTTTCCTATTATATTTATCTTTTACAAATAATATCTTCTATCTTATCTTTTCTCAAAATTTTCGAAAATATCCTAACCAATTTCTCTCTCCTCATCTTTTTCGAAAATCTTCATAAAATATTTTTAAATTTTATTTTTATTTTTATTTTTATTTTTATTTTTATTTTTATTTCGTTTTTTTATTTTATTTCATTTTATTTTATCTTATTTTATTTTATTATTCCGAAAATAAATTTTTATATTTAATAAAATAAATAATATCAACATCCATATCATCTCCCTTGCTCCATCATGGAACTAAGTGGAAATGAACAGTCCAGAAGGACTCTGGGGTCATATGCTAACCCCACTACTGCTTCATATGGGAGTAGTATATGTATACCCTCCATTAGAGTCAGTAGTTTTGAGTTGAATCCTCAACTCATCATCATGGTACAGCAAAGTTGCCAGTATTCCGGTCTTCCACAGGAAGAACCTACAGAGTTTCTGGCACAATTTTTACAAATTGCTGACACAGTACATGATAAGGAAGTAGATCAGGATGTCTACAGATTATTACTATTTCCATTTGCTGTAAAGGACCAAGCTAAGAGGTGGTTAAATAACCAACCTAAGGACAGCATAAAGACATGGAAACAGCTGTTAGAAAAATTCCTGAATCACTATTTTCCTCCAAAACGGATGACACAGCTAAGGCTAAGCATCTAAGGCTTCAAACAAGGAGATAATGAATCCCTTTATGATGCCTAGGAGAGATACAGAGAGATGCTAAGAAAATGCCCCTCTGAAATGTTTTCAGAATGGGTGTAGTTAGACATCTTCTACTATGGGCTTATAGAAAGAGCTCAGATTTCTCTAGACCACTCAACTGGTGGATCTATACACATGAGAAAGACAATAGAAGAAGCTCAAGAGCTTATTGATACAGTTGCCAGAAATCAGCATATGTACCTAAGCAGTGAATCTTCCATCAACGAAGAGGCTACAACAGTAACTGCTGAACTCAGTCCTACAGATCAAGCTGTTGAATTCAATCAGCAATTAGATTTTCTAACAAAACAGTTAGCTACATTCAAGGAGATACTACAAGAAACAAAAATGGCTAATATGAATATGGAAGCACAGTTGAAGCAAACAGAACAGCAGTTATCAAAACAAATAACAGAAGAATGCCAAGCAGTTCAATTAAGAAGTGGGAAAACATTAAATACCTCACTTCAAGGTAGCAGGAAGCCAAGAAATGAGCAAACCACCCAAAATCTATCTGAGGACAGTCAGAGCCCAGAGAGGAATAACTCTAGCGCTCAAACGCCAGAAAATGGGTGGAAAGCTAGCGCTGAACGCCCAGACCATGCTCAGTCATGGCGTTCAACGCCAGAAACAAGCAATGAATCGGCATTGAACGCCCAAAGGAAGCACAGTTCTGGCGTTCAGACGCCAGAAACAGGCAAAGAGCTGGTGTCTAACGCCACTCCAGCTTCCACCCCTGGCATTCAAACACCAGTGGGAGATCAGACACATACAAGTGCTGATAGCAACCCCTCTAAAAAGGCTTCTCAACCCACATCTGTAGGCAATAAACCTACAACAACTAAGGTTGAGGAATATAAAGCCAAAATGCCTTATCCTCAGAAACTCCGCCAAGCGGAATAGGATAAGCAATTTGCCTGCTTTGCAGACTATCTCAAGACTCTCGAAATAAAGATTCCGTTTGCAGAGGCACTTGAGCAAATACCCTCTTATGCTAAGTTCATGAAAGAGATCTTAAGTCATAAGAAGGATTGGAGGGAAACTGAGAAAGTTTACCTCACTGAAGAATGCAGTGCAGTCATTCTGAAAAGCTTAGCTGAGAAGCTTAAAGATCCGGGAAGCTTTATGATACCATGCTCATTAGAAGGTACATGTACCAAGCAAGCTCTATGTGATCTTGGGGTAAGTATTAATCTAATACATGCAGCTACCATCAAAAAGCTTGGGTTGACTGATGAAGTTAAACCAACTCGGATATGTCTCCAACTTGCTTATGGCTCCATTAAATACCCATCAGGCGTGATTGAAGACATGATTGTCAAGGTTGGGCCATTTGCCTTTCCCACTGACTTTGTGGTGCTGGAAATGGAGGAGCACAAGAGTGCAACTCTCATTCTGGGGAGACCTTTCCTAGCAACTGGCCGAACCCTTATTAATGTTCAAAAAGGGGAAGTAACCCTGATAGTCAATGAGGATGAGTTCAAGTTGAATGTTGTCAAAGCCATGCAACATCCAGACACCCAAAATGACTGCATAAGCATTGATATTATTGACTCTCTGGTAAAAGAGGTCAATATGGCTGAGAGTCTTGAATCAGAGCTAGAGGATATCTTTAAAGATGTTCAGCCTGATCTGGAGGAACCAGAGAGAATAATAGAACCTCTGAAAATCCCTCAGGAAGAGGAGAAATCTCCCAAACCCGAGTTCAAACCATTACCACCATCCCTGAAATATGCATTTCTGGGAGAAGGTGATACCTTTCCTGTAATCATAAGCTCTACCTTAGAGCCACAGGAAGAGGAAGCACTAATTCAGGTGCTAAGGACACACAAGACAGCTCTTGGGTGGTCTATCAATGATCTTAAGAGCATTAGCCCAGCCAGATGCATGCACAAGATCCTATTGGAGGGTGACACTAAGCCAGTGGTTCAACCACAAAGGTGGCTGAATCCGGCCATGAAGGAGGTGGTGCAGAACGAGGTCACTAAATTACTAGAGGCTGGGATTATTTATCCTATTTCTAATAGCCCCTGGGTAAGCCCTGTCCAAGTCGTCCCTAAGAAAGGTGGCATGACAGTGGTCCATAACGAAAAAAATGAACTGGTTCCTACAAGAACAGTTACATGGTGGCGTATGTGTATTGATTACAGAAGGCTCAATACAGCCACCAGAAAGGATCATTTTCCTTTACCATTCATAGACCAGATGCTAGAAAGGCTGGCAGGTCATGAATACTACTGCTTCCTAGATGGATACTCAGGTTATAATCAAATTGCAGTAGATCCCCATGATCAAGAGAAAAAAGCATTCACATGTCCATCCGGGGTATTTGCATACAGAAGGATGCCATTTGGTCTATGCAATGCACCTGCAACCTTTCAAAGGTGCAGGCTCTCTATTTTCTCTGATATGGTGGAAAATTTTCTGGAAGTCTTCATGGATGACTTTTCAGTATTTGGAGACTCATTCAGCTCCTGTCTTGACCATCTAGCACTTGTTCTAAAGAGGTGCCAAGAGACCAACCTGGTTTTAAACTAGGAAAAATGTCACTTTATGGTGACTGAAGGAATTGTCCTTGGGCACAAAATTTCGAACAAAGGTATAGAGGTGGATCAAGCTAAGGTAGAGGTAATTGAAAAATTACCACCACCTGCCAATGTTAAGGCAATCAGAATCTTTCTGGGGCATGCAGGATTCTATAGGAGGTTTATAAAAGATTTTTCAAAAATTGCCAAACCTCCGAGTAATCTGCTAGCTGCTGACACGCCATTTATCTTTGATAAGGAGTGTCTACAGGCATTTGAGACCCTGAAAGCTAAGCTGGTCACAGCACCAATCATCTCTGCACCAGATTGGACATTACCATTTGAATTGATGTGTGATGCCAGTGATCATGCCATTGGTGCAGTGTTGGGACAAAGGCATGACAAGCTTCTGCACGTCATTTATTATGCTAGCTGTGTTTTAAATGACGCACAGAAGAACTACACAATCACAGAAAAAGAATTACTTGCAGTGGTTTATGCCATTGACAAGTTCATATCCTATTTAGTAGGATAAAAAGTGATTGTGTACACTGACCATGATGCTCTTAAATATCTACTCACAAAGCAGGATTCAAAACCCAGACTCATCAGATGGGTGTTGCTTCTGCAAGAGTTTGATATAGAAATAAGGGACAAAAAAGGGACAGAGAACCAAGTAGCAGATCACCTGTCCCGAATAGAACCAGTAGAAGGGGCGTCCCTCCCTCTTACTGAGATCTCTGAAACCTTTCCGGATGAGCAACTCTTTGCCATCTAGGAAGTGCCATGGTTTGCAGATATTGCAAACTACAAGGCAGTGAGATTCATACCCAAAGAGTACAGTAGGCAACAAACAAAGAAATTGATCATGGACGCAAAGTACTACCTTTGGGATGAACCATATCTCTTCAAGAGATGCTGATGAGCGGATAATTTATACGCTTTTGGCATTGTTTTTAGTATGTTTTTAGTATGTTTTAGTTAGTTTTTATTATATTTTTATTAGTTTTTAGTTAAAATTCACTTTTCTGGACTTTACTATGAGTTTGTGTGTTTTTCTGTGATTTCAGGTATTTTCTGGCTGAAATTGAGGGACCTGAGCAAAAATCTGATTCAGAGGCTGAAAAGGACTGCAGATGCTGTTGGATTCTGACCTCCCTGCACTCGAAGTGGATTTTCTGGAGCTATAGAAACTCAATTGGCGCGCTCTGAATTGCGTTGGAAAGTAGACATCCTGGGCTTTCCATAAATGTATAATAGTCCATACTTTGCTCGATATTTGATGGCCCAAATAGGCGTTCCAAGTCAGTGGTGCACGAAATTGTGATCACTACAACTTCGCACAACTAACCAGCAAGTGCACTGGGTCGTCCAAGTAATACCTTACATGAGTAAGGGTCGATCCCACGGCGATTGTTGCTATTGAAGCAAGCTATGGTCATCTTGTAAATCTTAGTCAGGCAAACTCAAATGTATGATGATGAACGAAAATAACATAAAAGATAAAGATAGTGATACTTATGTAATTCATTGGTAGGAACTTCAGATAAGCGCATGAAGATGCCTTCCCTTCCGTCTCTCTGCTTTCCTACTGCCTTCATCCAATCCTTCTTACTCCTTTCCATGGCAAGCTCGTGTAAGGTTTCACCATTGTCAGCGGCTACCTCCCATCCTCTCATTGAAAGCGATTGCATATGCCCCTGTCACGGTCATAGCGGAATTCATCTGTCGGTTCTCAATCAGGCCGGAATAGAATCCAGTGATTCTTTTGCGTCTGTCACTAACGCCCCGTCCTCAGGAGTTTGAAGCACGTCACAGTCATTCAGTCATTGAATCCTACTCAGAATACCACAGACAAGGTTAGACCTTCCGGATTCTCTTGAATGCTGCCATCAGGTCCTGCCTATACCACGAAGACTCTGATTAAAGAATCCAAGAGATATTCACTAAGCCTCAGATGCGTGTAGAACAAGAGTGGTTGTCAGTCACTTTGTTCATGAGTGAGAATGGTGATGGGCGTCAATCATCACCTTCATCATGTTGAAGAACAAGTGATATCTTGGACAAAGAACAAGCGGAATTGAATGGAAGAACAATAGTAATTGCATTAATACTCGAGGTACAGCAGAGCTCCACACCTTAATCTATGGTGTGTAGAAACTCCACCGTTGAAAATACATAAGAACAAGGTCTAGGCATGGCCGAATGGCCAGCCTCCCAAATGATCTAAGATAGCATAAAACTCAAAGATAGCTACCAAGATGTCAAATACAATAGTACAAGGTCCTACTTATAGAAAACTAGTAGCCTAGGGTGTACAGAAATGAGTAAATGACATAAAAATCCACTTCCGGGCCCACTTGGTGTGTGCTTGGGCTGAGCAATGAAGCAATTTCGTGTAGAGACTTGTCTTGGAGTTAAACGCCAGCTTTTATGCCAGTTTGGGCGTTTAACTCCCATTTGGGTGCCAGTTCCGGCGTTTAACGCTGGAATTTCTTGAGGTGACTTTGAACGCCGGTTTGGGCCATCAAATCTTGGGCAAAGTATGGACTATTATATATTGATGGAAAGCCCAGGATGTCTACTTTCCAACGCCGTTGAGAGCGCGCCAATTGGGCTTCTGTAGCTCCAGAAAATCCACTTTGAGTGCAGGGAGGTCAGAATCCAACAGCATCTGCAGTCCTTTTTTTGGTCTCTGAATCAGATTTTTGCTCAGGTCCCTCAATTTCAGCCAGAAAATACCTGAAATCACAGAAAAACACACAAACTCATAGTGAAGTCCAGAAAAGTGAATTTTAACTAAAAACTAATAAAAATATACTAAAATCTAACTAGATCATACCAAAAACATACTAAAAACAATGCCAAAAAGCATACAAATTATCCGCTCATCACAACACCAAACTTAAATTGTTGCTTGTCCTCAAGCAACTGAAAATCAAATAAGATAAAAAGAAGAGAATATACTATAGACTCCAAATTATCAATGAAACTAAGCTCCAAATTAGATGAGCGGGACTAGTAGCTTTTTGCCTCCGAACAGTTTTGACATCTCACTTTATCCTTTGAAATTCAGAATGATTGGCTTCTTTAGGAACTCCGAATCCAGATAGTGTTATTGATTCTCCTAGTTAAGTATGATGATTCTTGAACACAGCTACTTATTGAGTCTTGGCCGTGGCCCAAAGCACTCTGTCTTCCAGTATTACCACCGGATACATACATGCCACAGACACATAGTTGGGTGAACCTTTTCAGATTGTGACTCAGCTTTGCTAAAGTCCCCAATTAGAGGTGTCCAGGGTTCTTAAGCACACTCTTATTGCCTTGGATCACAACTTTATTTCTTTCTTTTTCTTTCTTTTTCTTTCTTTTTCTTTTTTTCTTTCCCTTTTTTTTCGGTTTTTTTTTTTTTGTATTCACTGCTTTTTCTTGCTTCAAGAATCATTTTTATGATTTTTCAGATCCTCAGTAACATGTCTCCTTTTTCATCATTCTTTCAAGAGCCAACAATTTTAACATTCATGAACAACAAATTCAAAAGACATATGCACTGTTCAAGCATACATTCAGAAAACAAAAAGTATTGTCACCACATCAAACTAATTAAGCTAGTTTTAAAGATGAATTTGAAATCCTGTACTTCTTGTTCTTTTGTGATAAAAACAGTTTTCATTTAAGAAAGGTGATGGATTCATATTGATAGCTTTAAGGCATAGACACTAAGACACTAATGATCATAAGACACAAACATAGATAAACATAAAGCATAATTTTCGAAAAACAGAAAAGCAAAGAACAAGGAGATTAAAGAACGGGTCCACCTTAGTGATGGCGGCTTGTTCTTCCTCTTGAAGATCCTATGGAGTGCTTGAGCTCCTCAATGTCTCTTCCTTGTCTTTGTTGCTCCTTTCTCATGATTCTTTGATCTTCTCTAATTTCATGGAGGAGAATGGAGTGTTCTTGGTGCTCCACCCTTAGTTGTCCCATGTTGGAACTCAATTCTCCTAGGGAGGTGTTAATTTGCTCCCAATAGTCTTGTGGAGGAAAGTGCATCCCTTGAGGTATCTCAGGGATCTCTTGATGAGAGGGGTCTCTTGTTTGCTCCATCTTCTTCTTAGTGATGGGCTTGAGGTCATGCCTTCTCAGTTGAACCGGCTTTGGATGCCATAAATGGTTATGGAAAAACAAAAAGCAATGCTTTTACCACACCAAACTTAAAAGGTTTGCTCGTCCTCGAGCAAAAGAAGAAAGAAGAGAGTAGAAGAAGAAGAAATGGAGGAGAGGGAGATGGTTTTGTGGTTCGGCCAAAAGAGGGGTAGAAGTGGTGTTTGATGAAGGATGGATGTGAGTGGTGAAGAGAAAGAGATGTTGAGGTGATTGGTGAATGGGTGAAGAAGAAGAGAGAGTGGTTGGGTTGGTGGGGATCCTGTGGGGTCCACAGATCCTGAGGTGTCAAGGAAAAGTCATCCCTGCACCAAATGTCACTCAATAATCACGTTTTGAGGCATTTCTGGCGTTAAACGCCGGGCTGGTGCCCATTCCTGGCATTTAACGCCAGGTTCTTGCCCTTTTCTGGCGTTTAACGCCAGTCTGGTGCCCCTTTCTGGCGTTAAACGCCCAGAATGGTGCCAGACTGGGCGTTAAACGCCCAACTGCTAGGCTTACTGGCGTTTAAACGCCAGCAGCTTCTTCCTCCAGGGTGTGCTGTTTTTCTTCCTGTTTTTCATTCTGTTTTTGCTTTTTTCATTATTTTTGTGACTTCTTATGATCATCAACCTACAAAAAAGATAAAATAACAAAAGAAAGTAGTTAACTATAAAACATTGGGTTGCCTCCCAACAAGCGCTTCTTTAATGTCATTAGCTTGACAGAGGACTCTCATGGAGCCTCAGAAATGCTCAGAACCGTGTTGGAACCTCCCACCACCAAACTTAGAGTTTGAATGTGGGGGTTCAACACCAAACTTAGAGTTTGGTTGTGGCCTCCCAACACCAAACTTAGAGTTTGACTGTAGGGGCTCTGCTTGGCTCTGTTTTGAGAGAAGCTCTTCATGCTTCCTCTCCATGATGATAGAGGGATGTCCTTGAGCCTTAAACACCAAGGATTCTTCATTCACTTGAATGATCAACTCTCCTCTATCAACATCAATCACAGCCTTTGCTGTGGCTAGGAAGGGTCTGCCAAGGATGATGGTTTCATCCATGCACTCCCCAGTCTCTAGGACTATGAAATCAGTAGGGATGTAATGGTCTTCAATCTTAACCAAAACATTCTCTACAAGTCCATGAGCTTGTTTTCTTGAGTTGTCTGCCATCTCCAATGAGATTCTTGCAGCTTGCACCTCAAGGATCCCTAATTTCTCCATTACAGAGAGGGGCATGAGGTTTACACTTGACCCTAAGTCACACAAGGCCTTCTTGAAGGTCATGGTGCCTATGGTACAAGGTATAGAAAACTTCCCAGGATCCTGCCTCTTTTGAGGCAGTTTCTGCCTAGACAAGTCATCCAGTTCTTTGGTGAGCAAGGGAGGTTCATCTTCCCAAGTCTCATTTCCAAATAACTTGTCATTTAGCTTCATGATTGCTCCAACGTATTTAGCAACTTGCTCTTCAGTGACATACTCATCCTCTTCAGAGGAAAAATACTCATTAGAGCTCATGAATGGCAGAAGTAAGTCCAATGGAATCTCTATGGTCTCATTTTGAGCCTCAGATTCCCATGGTTCCTCATTGGGGAACTCAGAGGAGGTTGGTGCACGCCCACTGAGGTCTTCCTCAGTGGCGTCCACCTCCTCTCCTTCCTCCCAGAATTCGGCCATGGTTATGGCTTTGCACTCTCCTTTTGGATTTTCTTCTGTATTACTTGGGAGAGTATTAGGAGGGAGTTCAGTAATTTTCTTGCTCAGCTGACCCACTTGTCCTTCCAAATTCCTAATGGAGGACCTTGTTTCATTCATGAAACTTTGAGTGGTCTTTATTAGATCAGAGACCATTGTTGCTAAGTCAGAGGTATTCTGCTTAGAACTCTCCGTCTGTTGCTGAGAAGATGATGGAAAAGGCTTGTTATTGCCAAGCCTGTTTCTTCCACCATTATTATTGAAACCTTGTTGAGGTCTCTCTTGATTCTTCCATGAGAAATTTGGGTGATTTCTCCATGAAGAATTGTAGGTGTTTCCATAGGGTTCTCCTAGGTAATTCACCTCTTCCATTGAAGGATTCTCAGGATCATAAGCTTCTTCCTCAGATGAAGCTTCCTTAGTACTGCCAGGTGCATTTTGCATTCCAGACAGACTTGAGAAATCAAATTGACTTGTTGAGTCAATATCTTGTTCTGAGCCAGTATGGCATTCAGAGTGTCAATCTCAAGAACTCCTTTCTTCTGACTAGTCCCATTGTTCACAGGATTCCTTTCAGAAGTGTACATGAATTGGTTATTTGCAACCATTTCAATTAGTTCCTGAGCCTCTGTAGGCGTCTTCTTCAGATGAAGAGATCCTCCAGCAGAGCTATCCAAAGACATCTTGGATAGTTCAGAGAGACCATCATAGAAAATACCTATGATGCTCCATTCAGAAAGCATGTCTGAGGGACATCTTCTGATTAATTGTTTGTATCTTTCCCAAGCTTCATAGAGGGATTCTCCATCCTTCTGTCTGAAGGTTTGGACTTCCACTCTAAGCTTACTCCATCTTTGTGGTGGAAAGAACTTTGCCAAGAAGGCATTGACTAGCTTTTCCCAAGAGTCCAGGCTTTCTTTAGGTTGAGAATCCAACCATATTCTAGCTCTGTCTCTTACAGCAAAAGGGAATAGCATCAGTCTATAGACCTCAGGGTCTACCCCATTAGTCTTGACTGTGTCACAGATTTGCAGGAACTCAGCTAAAAACTGATGAGGATCTTCCATTGGAAGTCCATGGAACTTGCAATTCTGTTGCATTAGAGAAACTAATTGAGGCTTAAGCTCAAAGTTGTTTGCTCCAATGGCAGGGATAGAGATGCTTCTCCCATAGAAATCAGGAGTAGGTGCAGTGAAGTCACCCAACACCTTCCTTGCATTGTTGGCATTGTTGTTGTTTTCGGCTGCCATGGGTTCTTCTTCCTTGAAGAATTCGGTCAGGTCCTCTAAAGAGAGTTGTGCCTTGGCTTCTCTTAGCTTTCGCTTCAAGGTCCTTTCAGGCTCAGGGTCAGCTTCAACAAGAATGCCTTTGTCTCTGCTCCTGCTCATAAGAAAGAGAAGAGAACAAGAAAATGTGGAATCCTCTATGTCACAGTATAGAGATTCCTTGAGGTGTCAGAGGAAAAGAGAAATAGAAAGAAGAAGGAGAAGAAGAATTCGAACTTTAATTAGATAAGGTTCGAATTGTGCATTAAGAAGGAGTAGTACTCCATAAATAGAAGGATGTGAGGAGGAGGGAAGAGGATTTTCGAAAATTCAATTAAAAGATTTTGAAAACATTTTGAAAATTTGATTGATAATTTTCGAAAATTCAAAGTAAAAAAGAAATCAAGTGATTTTTGAAAAAGATTTTGAAATTAGAAGTTAAGAAGATTTGATTGAAAACTATTTGAAAAAGAGATGAGGTTAAAAGATATGATTAGTTTTAAAGAGATGTGATTGAGAAGATATGATTTGAAATCATTTTAAAAGATATGTTTTGAAAACAATTTTAAAAGATTTGATTTTGAAAATTAGTGACTTGCCTAACAAGAAAAGATATGATTCAAACATAAAACCTTCCTCAACAGAAAAGGCAAAAAATGTTCAATCAAATCATTAATTGTTAGTAAGTATCTTTGAAAAAGGAAAGAAATTGATTTTGAAAACATTTGATTGAAAAGATATGATTTGAAAAAGATTTGATTTTGAAAAACTTTGAAAACTTGAAAAAAAATTGATTTGAAAACAAAATCTTCCCCCTAGCACCATCCTGGCGTTAAACGCCCAGAATGGTATACATTCTGGCGTTTAACGCCCAAAATGCTACCTCTTTGGGCGTTAAACGCCCAACCAGGTACCCTGGCTGGCGTTTAAACACCAGTCTGCCTTCTTCACTGGGCATTTTTGAATGCTCAGCTTTTTCTGTATAATTCCTCTGCAGTATGTTCTGAATCTTCAATTCTTTGTATCATTGACTTGAAAAGACACAAATTAAAAATATTTTTGGATTTTTAATAATCAAAATGCAACAAGAATCAATTAACAATGCATGCAAGACACCAAACTTAGCAGTTTGTATACTACTGACACTATATGAGACACATAAACACTCAAGCCAAAAGAATTCAAAGATCAGAGTAAGAAATCATCAAAAATTATTTGAAGATCCTTAAGACACATGAATGAATGCATGCAATTGACACCAAACTTAAGATGAGATACTATACTTAAGCAAGAAACATCAAATATTTTTGGTTTTTATGATTTTGTAAATTTTTTTGTGTTTTTCGAAAATTAAGTGGAAAAAGATATCAAAATTCTTAATGAGAATTCCAGGAATCAGTGCAATGCTAGTCTAAGACTCCGGTCCAGGAATTAGACATGGCTTCACAGCCAGCCAAGCTTTCAAAGAAAGCTTCGGTCCAAAACACTAGACATGACCAAAGGTCAGCCAAGCCTTAGCAGATCACTGCTCCAAAAGCAAAATTGATGAAAATCAACAAGCTCTTGTGGTGATAAGTTGAAACCTCGGTCCAATCAGATTAGACATGGCTTCTCAGCCAGCCAGATTTCAACAATCATCATGAACTCTAGAATTCATCTTCAAGAATTTCGAAAAAAAAATAATACCTAATCTAAGCACAAGATGAACCGTCAGTTGTCCAAACTGAACAATCTCAGGCATTGTTACCAAAAGCTTGCTCAAGACTTGAACAATCCCCGGCAACGGCGCCAAAAACTTGGTGCACGAAATTGTGATCACTACAACTTCGCACAACTAACCAGCAAGTGCACTGGGTCGTCCAAGTAATACCTTACATGAGTAAGGGTCGATCCCACGGAGATTGTTGCTATTGAAGCAAGCTATGGTCATCTTGTAAATCTTAGTCAGGCAAACTCAAATGTATGATGATGAACGAAAATAACATAAAAGATAAAGATAGTGATACTTATGTAATTCATTGGTAGGAACTTCAGATAAGCGCATGAAGATGCCTTCCCTTCCGTCTCTCTGCTTTCCTACTGCCTTCATCCAATCCTTCTTACTCCTTTCCATGGCAAGCTCGTGTAGGGTTTCACCATTGTCAGTGGCTACCTCCCATCCTCTCATTGAAAGTGATTGCATATGCCCCTGTCACGGTCATAGCGGAATTCATCTGTCGGTTCTCAATCAGGCCAGAATAGAATCCAGTGATTCTTTTGCGTCTGTCACTAACGCCCCGCCCTCAGGAGTTTGAAGCATGTCACAGTCATTCAGTCATTGAATCCTACTCAGAATACCACAGACAAGGTTAGACCTTCCGGATTCTCTTGAATGCTGCCATCAGGTCCTGCCTATACCACGAAGACTCTGATTAAAAAATCCAAGAGATATTCACTAAGCCTCAGATGCGTGTAGAACAAGAGTGGTTGTCAGTCACTTTGTTCATGAGTGAGAATGGTGATGGGCGTCAATCATCACCTTCATCATGTTGAAGAACAAGTGATATCTTGGACAAAGAACAAGCGGAATTGAATGGAAGAACAATAGTAATTGCATTAATACTCGAGGTACAGCAGAGCTCCACACCTTAATCTATGGTGTGTAGAAACTCCACCGTTGAAAATACATAAGAACAAGGTCTAGGCATGGCCGAATGGCCAGCCTCCCAAATGATCTAAGATAGCATAAAACTCAAAGATAGCTACCAAGATGTCAAATACAATAGTACAAGGTCCTACTTATAGAAAACTAGTAGCCTAGGGTGTACAGAAATGAGTAAATGACATAAAAATCCACTTCCGGGCCCACTTGGTGTGTGCTTGGGCTGAGCAATGAAGCAATTTCGTGTAGAGACTTGTCTTGGAGTTAAACGCCAGCTTTTATGCCAGTTTGGGCGTTTAACTCCCATTTGGGTGCCAGTTCCGGCGTTTAACGCTGGAATTTCTTGAGGTGACTTTGAACGCCGGTTTGGGCCATCAAATCTTGGGCAAAGTATGGACTATTATATATTGATGGAAAGCCCAGGATGTCTACTTTCCAACGCCATTGAGAGCGCGCCAATTGGGCTTCTGTAGCTCCAGAAAATCCACTTTGAGTGCAGGGAGGTCAGAATCCAACAGCATCTGCAGTCCTTTTTTTGGTCTCTGAATCAGATTTTTGCTCAGGTCCCTCAATTTCAGCCAGAAAATACCTGAAATCACAGAAAAACACACAAACTCATAGTGAAGTCCAGAAAAGTGAATTTTAACTAAAAACTAATAAAAATATACTAAAATCTAACTAGATCATACCAAAAACATACTAAAAACAATGCCAAAAAGCATACAAATTATCCGCTCATCAGTCAGCTCAATAATTTTGGCGTAAAACGCCGGAACTGGCACAAGAATGGGAGTTAAACGCCCAAACTGGCACAAAAGCTGGCGTTTAACTCCAAGAAAAGTTTCTACACATAGAAGCTTCATTGCTCAGCCCAAGCACACACCAAGTGGGCCCGGAAGTGGATTTTTATGTCATTTACTCATTTTTGTAAACCCTAAGCTACTAGTTCTCTACAAATAGGACATTTTGCTATTGTATTTTCATCTTTTGATCACTTTAGATCTTAGGATCATCTTTGGACGTCTAGTTCTTAGATCATGGGGGCTGGCCTCACGGCCATGCCTAGACCTTGTTCTTATGTATTTTCAACGGTGGAGTTTCTACACACCATAGATTAAGGTGTGGAGCTCTGCTGTACCTCGAGTATTAATACAATTACTATTGTTCTTCTATTCAATTCAGCCTATTCTTGTTCTAAGATATCACTTGTTCCTCAACTTGATGAATGTGATGATCCGTGACACTCATCATCATTCTCACCTATGAACGTGTGCCTGACAACAACCTCCGTTCTACCTTAGATTGAGTGGATATCTCTTGGATCCCTTAATCGGAATCTTCGTGGTATAAGCTAGAATTGATGGCGGCATTCAAGAGAATCCAGAAGGTCTAAACCTTGTCTGTGGTATTCTGAGTAGGATTCAAGGATTGAATGACTGTGATGAGCTTCAAACTCCTGAAGGCTGGGCGTTAGTGATAGACGCAAAAGAATCACTGGATTCAATTCCAACCTGATTGAGAACCGACAGATGATTAGCCGTGCTGCGACAGAGCGCGTTGAACATTTTCACTAAGAGGACGGGACTGTAGCCACTAACAACGGTGATGCCCAACATACAGCTTGCCATGGAAAGGAGTAAGAAGGATTGGATGAAGACAGTAGGAAAGCAGAGAGACGGAAGGGACAAAGCATCTCCATACGCTTATCTGAAATTCTCACCAATGAATTACATAAGTATCTCTATCTTTATTTTATGTTTTATTTATCTTTTAATTATTAATCCTCCATAACCATTTGAATCCGCCTGACTGAGATTTACAAGATGATCATAGCTTGCTTCATACCAACAATCTCCGTGGGATCGACCCTTACTCGCGTAAGGTTTATTACTTGGACAACCCAGTGCACTTTCTGGTTAGTTGTGCAAAGTTGTTATAAAGAGTTGAGATTGCAATTGAGCGTACCATGTTGATGGTGCCATTGATGATCACAATTTCGTGCACCAGATGCGCAGACGGAGTAATCCGTAGATGTGTGCCTAAAGAAGAAGCACAGAAGATCCTCTGGCACTGCCATGGATCACAGTATGGAGGATATTTTGGAAGTGAGCGAACAGCCACAAGAGTTCTCCAATGTGGCTTCTACTGGCCTACTCTCTATAAGGATTCCCGAGTGTTTGTACTTAATTGTGACAGTTGCCAAAGATCTGGCAATCTGCCTCACAGTTATGCCATTCCTCAACAAGGGATCTTAGAGATTGAGTTATTTGATGTATGGGGTATTGACTTCATGGGGCCTTTCCAACCATCATACTCAAACACTTATATTCTGGTGGCAGTGGATTACGTATCCAAATGGGTGGAAGCTATTGCAACACCCACTAATGACACTAAAATAGTGCTAAAATTCCTCCAGAAGCACATCTTCAGTAGATTTGGTACCCCTAGAGTATTAATCAGTGATGGGGGCACTCATTTTTGCAATAAACAGCTTTACTCTGCTTTGGTTTGTTATGGAGTCAGCCACAGGGTAGACACTCTATATTATCCACAGACAAATGGACAAGCTGAAGTCTCTAACAGAGAACTTAAAAGAATCCTGGAACGGACTGTAATTAACCGTAGAAGGGATTGGGCAAGAAGCTTGGATGATGCTCTGTGGGCATACAGAACAGCATTCAAGACCCCTATAGGGACCTCTCCATACCAGCTTGTGTATGGAAAGACATGTCACTTGCCAGTGGAACTGGAACATAAGGCCTACTGGGCAACCAGATTCCTAAACCTTGATGCCAAATTAGCTGGAGAAAAATGATTGCTCCAGTTAAACGAGCTAGAGGAATTTAGACTCAATGCTTTTGAGAATGCAAAAATTTATAAAGAGAAAGCAAAAAGATGGCATGATAAGAAACTGTGGTCCAGAGTCTTTGAGCCAGGGCAGAAAGTTCTGCTATTTAATTCTAGGCTCAGATTATTCCCCGGGAAATTGAAATCCCGGTGGAGAGGTCCATATGTGATTACAAGTGTGTCACCATATGGATACGTAGAGCTTCAGGATAAGGATTCTAACAAAAAGTTCATTGTTAATGAACAAAGAGTTAAACATTATCTTGAAAGCAATTTTGAGCAAGAATGCTCAAAACTGAGACTTGATTAAAACTCAGTAATAATCCAGCTAAAGACAATAAAGAAGCGCTTGCTGGGAGGCAACTCAGCCATTTACAAAGTTTATTTGTTAATTAATTGATTTTTATAGGTATATGTCAAGTATCTTCAAGGTAAAATAGCAATTGCTTGAATTCACAGAGTTACAAGGGAATTTGGAAGCTCACTGGCGTGAAAAAGCCAGTAAGAAATATTTTGGGCGTTAAACGCCCAAAAGAAGCATCCACTGGGCGTTGAACGCTAGAAAGAAGCATCTTCTGGGCATTGAACGCCAGAAAGAAGCTTCTTCTGGGCGCTTAACGCCAGAATTACAGCATCCTGGGCGTTCAGAAAAACGCCCAGTGACAAAGGACTTCCTGGCGTTCAACGCCAGAAAGAAGTAACAGGTGGGCATTTAATGCCCAGGAGAAGCAGCAATTGGGCGTTAAACGCCCAAAACATGCAGTGTTTGAGCGTTTAACGCCAGAATGGTGGGGAGGAGGTAAAATTCGTTTTTCTTCACAAACTTTCTAATTTTTATGTTTCAATTCATGATTTCTTGCATAAACATGTTTCAAAATATCATCCTTCAATTCCAAAAACAAAAAAAAAAATAATCCTAATTTCTAAAAACCCTAATTTCTAAAATCCCTTTTTCAAAAATATCAAATGTATCTTAATCCATAAAGACAGATCTTTTTCCAATCCAATCCAACTCTTTTTCAAATCTTTTTCAAAACTCATCATATCTTTTGAATTTCGAAATTGCCTCTCCCTCTTTCCTCTCCTTTCCTTTCTTTTGCTTGAAGACAAGCAAACCTCTAAGTTTGGTGTGATTTGCCATGATCACTGAGCTAAAACTCATCAAGATCATGGCACCTAAGAGAACAGGAAGAGCAAGGATGTGACTTGAAGGATCAAGCACCCCACAGACTAGAGGAACACCCACTTCCCAAAATAAAGGTTGTTGAGTCCTAATCTTTGCCTTAACTCTGTGATTACTGTTCTTATTATGAATTTACCTTAGATGTTATATATTAGTAGTAGTAATTAGTATCTCTATTTTGATTTTATCTCCAATTAAGCTATAATTTATTTTTTCTCATCATCATCAAACATGAATAAAATAGTAGATTTTAGAATAAAGAGGCAATTTTTTTTTCGAGTTCTTAATAAGGAAAATTCTAATTATTTATATGTGGTGGCAATACTTTTTGTCTTCTGAATGAATGCCTGAACAGTGCATATTTTTTATATTGAATTTTATGAATGTTAAAATTGTTGGCTCCTGAAAGAATGATGAACAAGAGAAATGTTATTGATGATCTGAAAAATCATGAAATTGATTCTTGAAGCAAGAAAAAGCAGTGAAAAACAAGCTGGCGAAAGAAAAAAAATGAAAAGTCAGTAATTTGCGAAAAAAAAGCAAAAGAGGTAGAAAAAGCCAATAGCCCTTTAAACCAAAAGGCAAGGGTGAAAATGATCCAAGGCTTTGAGCATCAATGGATAGGAGGGCCCAAGGAAATAAATCCAGGCCTAAGCGGCTAAATCAAGCTGTCCCTAACCATGTGCTTGTGGAATGCAGGTCCAAGTGAAAATCTTGAGACTGAGTGGTTAAAGTCGTGATCCAAGGCAAAAGAGTGTGCTTAAGAACTTTGAATTTCAAAGGATAAAGTGAGATGCCAAAACTGTTCAGAAACAAAAAGCTACTAGCCCCGCTCATCTAAATTAGAATCTGAGCTTCACTTAAAACTCTGAGATATATTGATTCTTAATTTCTTTTTATCCTCTTTTATTTATCTAGTTGCTTGAGGACAAGCAACAGTTTAAGTTTGGTGTTGTGATGAGCGGATATTTTATACGCTTTTTGGGAGTAATTTCATATAGATTTTAGCATGTTTTTATTAGTTTTTATTAGAATTTTATTAGTTGTTAAGAAAAAATCATATTTCTAGACTTTACTATGAGTTTGTGTGTTTTTCTGTGATTTCAGGTATTTTCTGGCTGAAATTGGGGGAGCTGAGCAAAAATCTGATTTAGGCTGAAAAAGGACTGCTGATGTTGTTGGATTCTGACCTCCCTGCACTCGGAATGGATTTGTTTTAGCTACAGGAGTCCAACTGGCGCGCTCTCAATTGGGTTGGAAACTAAACATCCAGGGCTTTCCAGCAATATATAATAGTTCATACTTTGCGCGAAGATAGACGACGTAAACTGGCATTCAACGCCACTTCCATGCTGCAGTCTGGCGTCCAGCGCCAGAAACAGGTTACAAGTTGGAGTTCAACGCCAAAAACACGTTACAACCTGGCGTTCAACTCCAGAAATAGCCCAGGCACGTGAGAGGCTTAAGTCTCAACCCCAGCACACACCAAGTGGGCCCCAGAAGTGGATCTCTGCACCAATTATCTTAGTTTACTCATTCTCTGTAAACCTAGGTTACTAGTTTAGTATTTAAATAACTTTTAGAGACTTATTTTGCACCTCATGACATTTTTAGATCTGAATTTTATACTCTTTGACGGTATGAGTCTCTAAACTCCATTGTTGGGGGGTGAGGAGCTCTGCAGCATCTCGATGAATTAATGCAATTATATCTGTTTTCCTTTCAAACATGCGTGTTCCTATCTAAGATGTTCATTCGCGCTTAATTATGGAGAAGGTGATGATTCGTGACACTCATCACCTTCCTCAATCCATGAACGTGTGCCTGACAACCACCTCCATTCTACAGTAGATTGAATGAGTATCTCTTAGATTCCTTAATCAGAATCTTCGTGGTATAAGCTAGATTGATGGCGGCATTCATGAGAATCCAGAAAGTCTAAACCTTGTCTGTGGTATTCCGAGTAGGATTCCGGGATTGAATGACTGTGACGAGCTTCAAACTCCTGAAGGCTGGGCGTTAGTGACAGACCCAAAAGAATCATTAGATTCTATTCCAATCTGATTGAGAACCGACAGATGATTAGCCGTGCTGTGACAGAGCATTTGGACCATTCTCACTGAGAGGATGGGAAGTAGCCATTGACAATGGTGATTCCCTACATACAGCTTGCCATGGAAGGAGCCTTGCATTTATGAAAGTGAGTAAGTATTATGTTACAGGGATTCAGAGGACAAAGCATCTCCAAAACCCCAACATATTCTCCATTACTGCACAACAAGTAATTATTTCATTGGTGCAAGAAATTGCAATCACACTTTTGCAATTTCGCACAACTAACCAGCAAGTGCACTAGGTCGTCCAAGTAATACCTTACGTGAGTAAGGGTCGATCCCACAGAGATTGTCGGCTTGAAGCAAGCTATGGTTATCTTGTAATTCTTAGTCAGGATATCAATAATTCTCAGGTTTAATTGTGAAAAGTAGAAGAACATGAAATAAATACTTGTTTTGTAGTAATGGAGAACAGGTTGAGGTTTTGGGGATGCTCTATCTTCTGAATCTCTACTTTTCTTCTGTCTTCTTCTTCATGCACGCAAGGCTCCTTCCATGGCAAGCTGTATGTTGGGTTTCACCGTTGTTAATGGCTACCTCCCGTCCTCTCAGTGAAAATGTTCAACGCACTCTGTCACAGCACGGCTATTCATCTGTCGGTTCTCGATCATGTCGGAATAGAATCCAGTGATTCTTTTGCGTCTGTCACTAACGCCCCACAATCGCGAGTTTGAAGCTCGTCACATTCATTCAATCCCTGAATCCTACTCAAAATACCACAGACAAGGTTTAGACCTTCCGGATCCTCAAGAATGGCCGCCAATATAGTCTAGCTTATACCACGAAGATTCTGGCTAAAGAATCCAAGAGATATCCACTCAATCTAAAGTAGAACGGAGGTGGTTGTCAGGCACACGTTCATAGGTGAAAATGATGATGAGTGTCACGGATCATCACATTCATCAAGTTGAGGAGCAAGTGATATCTTAGAATGGAAACAAGCGTGTTTGAATGAAAAACAGTAGTAATTGCATTAATCCATCAAGATACAGCAGAGCTCCTCACCCCCAACCATGGGGTTTAGAGACTCATGCCGTAGAAGGTACAATATGAAACGTGTAAAGTGTCATGAGGTGAAGATACAATAGCAAAAAGTCCTATTTATAGTGAACTAGTGACCTAGGGTTTACAAGAATGAGTAAATGACGTAAAAATCCACTTCCGGGGGTCCACTTGGTGTGTGCTTGGGCTGAGCATTGAAGCTTTCATTGTGCCAGTTTGGGCGTTTAACTCCAACTTTTGTGCCACTTCCGGCGTTAAACGCCGGGAATTCTGAAGCTGATTTGGAACGCCAGTTTGGGCCATCAATTCTTGGGTAAAGTATGGATTATTATATATTGCTGGAAAGCCCAGGATGTCTACTTTCCAACGCAATTGAGAGCGCGCAAATTCGGCTTTTGTAGCTCCA
Source organism: Arachis stenosperma (assembly GCF_014773155.1). Lineage (NCBI taxonomy): Eukaryota > Viridiplantae > Streptophyta > Magnoliopsida > Fabales > Fabaceae > Arachis > Arachis stenosperma. The sequence goes on along the minus strand of NC_080383.1, from coordinate 50,192,453 downwards.
GAAAATCCACTTTGAATGCAGGGAGGTCAGAATCCAACAGCATCTGCAGTCCTTTTTCAGCCTCTGAATCAGATTTTTGCTCAGGTCCCTCAATTTCAGCCAGAAAATACCTGAAATCACAGAAAAACAAACAAACTCATAGTAAAGTCCAGAAATGTGATTTTTAATTAAAACCTAATAAAAACATAATAAAAACTAACTAAAACATACTAAAAATATACTAAAAACAATGCCAAAAAGCGTATAAATTATCCGCTCATCATTCATGCTCTTTTATTTTTCTAATAATTCAAACTGATAATTATATTTGATATCCTGACTAAGAATAATAAAATAAACATAGCTTGCTTCAAACCAATAATCTCTGTGGGATCAACCCCTTACTCACGTAAGGTATTACTTGGACGACCTAGTGCACTTGCTAGTTAGTGGTACGAAATCATAAGAAATCTTGATTTTGATATTGGGATTAAAATTTTGTGCACCAAGCAGCCTCGCGCTTGCACAACTCTCTGTTCAAAAATTCATTATTTCCAAATTCCAGGGTGACGCGGTCGCGTGGTTGACGCGATCGCGTGGATGGCTAAATTATGAAAACAGCGCGGACGCATGAGGCACGCGTACGCGTGGTAGGGCTTGTGCGTCTAGCACGAGTCCAGCCCCATTCCAACACAACTTTCGGCCTTACACCCTTTTTACGTCGATTTACAGTGCTACGCGATCGCGTGGGTGACGCGGACGCGTGGGGAGGCTATTGCGGGCATGACGCGGACGTGTCTGCGATGCGGTCGCGTGGATCAATTTGAGCCAAAGGCACACCTCCAGCCGTGCTCTCGCGTGACTCTCTGTTCACTTTTCTTTTCATTCCAATGCACTGGTGACGCGGACGCGTCAGCGACACTGCCGCGTCGCGTGCGTGCTTTTTTTTAATGCAGTATGCAGAATGCAGTGCTTAATGTGAATGCTATGCATGATTCCAGGTTCAATAAAATAAAATAAAACTCAAAAACAAACAAAACTAAATAAAATTAAAATTGAAAAAGGAACGATCATACCATGGTGGGTTGTCTCCCACCTAGCACTTTTAGTTAAAGTCCTTAAGTTGGACATTTGAGGAGCTTCCTGTTATGGCGGCTTGTGCTTGAACTCATCTAGAAATCTCCACCAATGTTTGGAGTTCCAGTAGCCTCCGGGGTCCCAAACCAGGTGCAGAAAGCCTTCAAGTAAGTTAAAGCAAGTGACAAGGCCCTAAGAGTGTTGATTGTCACAATAAATTCTGGGGTCCCAAACCTTGCTTTTGAATCCGCCTTTGGCTTGATCTCTATTCTTCCATCCGGGCAGCTCAGAAATTGTATTCTCACCAAGATGACCAAACGTTTTCTGAGATCCATTCGATTGAACATGATACCAATCCGTGCACTTCAAGTTGAGGCGTGGAACCTTATTGAACCTTGTGCACCAGCTCTGAGTATGAGCCATTTCCCTTTTACTCTTAAAGCTACAAAGAGCTCTAAGCTGGTCATCTGTTTCAAGTAAACCCTATTCAAGTGGGAAATTAAAGAGAAAGGTCAAGGAGTTTACCCACTTGAAGGTTGTGTCGGGTGGTAGTGGCCTTGGGATAGGTGTTTCCAGTGGTTCTGCAAGCTTTACTCCCTTGTGGTCTTCAGTGAATTCCTCTACTTCTTTGCAAACCTTTTCCATTCTAGCCATGTCCTGGTCAAAGTCTTCCATATCTTCCTCATCACTTGAGTCATAATTAGGAGGTTGAGAAAAGTCGACCTCTGCATCATCTTCATATTCACTTGGGGAAGATTCTTTTGTCTCAAAGAATTCACTTGCGGATGCAAGTTCATTACTAGGAGGACTTGACTGGTGACTATCATCATCAAGAAAACATGCGTCTTGGGTTACTCCGTCAAGTTCTTCATAAGATACTTGTATTGGAGGTGGTGCACTATCCTCCTTAGCATCAATTGCAACATCTTCGATGGAATTCTTCACAACTCTGGATTCCTGCGGAGGTTCAGCATCTCCTAAATCTTCAACCAACTCTTCTTCTTCTACAATGACAGCGTCCTCTACTTATTCCAGTATGAAGTTATGCTCTATGCTGTCCACTGGAGCTTCTCGTGTCTTCTTCAAACTACGTTCTTCATTAGATTCTCCACATGAAGCTATGGGAGTCTGTTGAGTGTCTGAACGTCTGGAAGATAATTGATTTATTGCTTGTTCCAGTTGATGAAGGGTTGCATTAAATTGGTTTACTGATTCTTTGAAGCGAACCTGTGATTCTTGCCTTGATGGATATGGACATGATGCGTAGGGGAGTGGTGGTTCTTGGGAGTAATTGGATTGGTGTTAGGGTGGACAAGGATCATGTGGAAGTGAATGGTGAAAAGAAGCTTGTGAGTGTGGTGGGTCAATATTGTGTTGAAAGGATGGTCTCTGAGCATAGGGTGGGGCTTGTTGGTAGCTACAAGGCGGTCCACCATATCTATCAGCTTGGTATGCATTGTAGAGTGGTCTTTGTCCATGATATCTAGGAGGATGTTGTTGCCTAAAGGGGTGATCAGATCCTCGTGGCTCCATCCATCTTTGATTGCTTAGATCTTGATGCATAGTCCTGTTATAGCTTCCATTCCTTGCAACAAAATTAGAACCAAACTCAAAGCGAGAGGGGTGAGAATTCATAATAGCTATCAGAAATAAGAGGGAAGAGAGAAACAAATAAACAAGTAAAAGAAAAATAATTTTTTTTAAATATTTACAATAACCAATAATAAGGCACACGTTTGCAATTCCCCGGCAACGGCGCCATTTTGACGTTAGGATTTTTGCTAGTAAAGAATTTTATAAAGTCGCGTTTTAAGTATAGATTCTGAACCAACAGAAATCCCTTCGTACAAACATTTTGGTTGTCACAAGTAACAAACCCCTAAATAAATTGATAACCGAAGTATTTAAACCTCGGGTCGTCTTCTCAAGTAATTGCAGGGAGGTGTGTTCTTATTATTGGTTATGAGTTTTGTAAATTGGGAGTTTTGAGAATGAGGAACAAGTATGATAAATGACAAATAAAATAAATAAATGACTGTAAAATAAACTCTTGGCAAAGTATGAGAAATTGGAAGTCTTATCCTAGTTATCCTTATCAATGATGATGAAAAATTGAATCTTAACTCCACTTAGTTAACCTCTGCTGGTGTGAAGGAAGGTCAAGTGGCTAATTATAATTGAAATGCGGCCCTGAATCTCTACCAGTGACTTTTGTAATTCTGCAGATCGCGCACGTCACGCGTCTGCGTCGTCCACGCGATCGCGTCACTCATCTTTTTCGTATCACGGGTGCGCGTCGTCCACACATTCGCGTCGTTCGTGCAGCTTCCAATCCGCGCGGTCGCGTCAGGCACGCGAGCGCGTCACGGTAATTTCTTCTATTTCGCGCGGTCGCGTGAGCCATGCGACCGCGTGACTTCTCGCTGGTCATCTCCTCAATTTCCTTATGTTCCTTCCATTTTTGCATGCTTCCTCTTCATTTCTTACGTCATTCCTGCCCTATGAAGCCTGAAACACTTAACATACAGATCACGGCATCGAATAGTACGAAGGAAGATAAAAATATACAACAAAAAGGTCCTTAGGAAGCAAGTTATTAATCATAGGATATTTTTAGGAAGGGATTGTAAATACATGCAAATCATATGAATACGTGGGTGAAAAGCTTGATAAAACCACTCAATAAAACACAATATAAACCATAAAATAGTGGTTTATCAATGACAGTTGTGCTATTGCAGCCTCCATCCTCTCAAAGTTGCTCTTGATTTCGCATGGTTGCATAGTTGAGGATGGTGCATCTTGATTGAGGTTGTTGTGTATGGGTTGGTTGTTATGGTATGATGTGTTTTGTGAGTTATGGTAGGGTCTATGGTTCCCTGTTTGATGGTTGGGGTTGTGGTTGGGATACTAATTTGATTAATAAGGCTTGTTGTGGTCCTGTTGTGGTCTTGTTGATTTCCCTACCCAAATTTTGGGTGGTTCTTCCAACTTGGATTATATGTCTTAGAGTGTGGGTCATATGGTGCTCTGGATCAATTATTCACATAATTAGCTTGTTCTCAGTCACCTTCAGATTCTGGTGCATTCCCTTCTTGTTGAGGAGTTTGGTCTTGAATGACTGAGGCTTGGTTGGCCTCCATCCTCTTGGTTAAGGCTGCTATTTGTGCTGCAATTGCCTTGTTCTGAGCTAACAAAGCATCTACAGAGTTGAGTTCTAGCACTCCCTTCTTCTGAGTCCTTTCTAAAGCATAGAAATACCCATTTTCAGCTACAGTCTCAATAATATCTATGGCCTCTTAAATGGTTTTCTTTTTGTTGAGTGAGCCTCCGGAAGAATGATCCACTACCTTCTTTGCTTCATAGGATAGTCCCTCATAAAAGATATGTAGTTATACCCACTCATTGAACATTTCCGATGGGCATCTTCTTGTCAGATCTTTGAATCTCTCCCAGGCCTCATAGAGTGTTTCTCCATCTTGTTGTCTAAAAGTTTGCACCTCAGCTCTCAGCCTGTTGATTCTTTGTGGAGGGTAAAATCTTGCAAGGAATCTGTTCACGACCTCCTCCCATGTAGTTAGGCTATCCTTGGGGAATGATTCCAACCACTTTGCTGCCTTATCTCTGAGTGAGAAAGGGAACAGGAGTAGTTTGTAGATGTTAGGGTGTACCCCGTTGGAATTTACAGTATCACATATCCTCAAGAATGTGCTAAGATGTTGATTAGGGTCTTCTTGGGCACTTCCTGCATATGAGCAATTATTTTGAACAAGTGTGATGAGCTGAGGCTTCAGCTCAAAATTATTGGCATGAATTGTTGGCTTTAGGATCCTGCTGCCACAATTTCCTGGGTTTGGGTTGATGTAGGAGCCTAAGACTCTCCTTTCTTGCCCATCATGATTGACTGAGCCTTCTCTGGCATGGTTATGAACTTCTTCCTCATGGTGATTCTCCATATTCTCCTCCATGTTTGTTTCAAAATACTCTTCCTCTTCCTCAGCACCAACGACTCTCTTCCCTCTTGCTTCCCTCCTTAATCTAAGGAAGGTCCTCTTAGGTTCAGAATCAAAGGAAGTTGAAGCCCCGCTTCTCCTACCTGTCATACAACCAATCAAGGCAAAAAAAAAAACAAAAAAGAAAATGGATGAAGAAATTACTTTTGTTAGAGTAGTTGTTAATGTGAGTGGTGTAATTGATCGAACAGTTAGAAGGGTGGAAATATGGATACTGAATAAAATAATCAAGAAAGAAGGAAATAGAGCTCAAAATAAAATAAAAAATAAAAAAATGCTAAATAAAAGAAAAAAATAACAAGGAATTTAAATTGCTTAATCTAGCTCTCCAATCAATTTAATCACTGTCAAATTTAAGCCAATCCCCGGCAACGGTGCCATAAAACTTGATGAATTCTAATTCACACTGACGTTAGGATTTTTGCTAGTAAAGAATTTTATAAAAATATAGTCGCGTTGTAAGTATAGATTCTAAACCAATAGAAAACCCTTCGTACAAACATTTGGTTGTCACAAGTAACAAACCCCTTTATTTAAACCTCAGGTCATCTTCTCAAGGAATTGCAAGGAGGTATGTTCTTATTATTGGTTATGCAAAGGTATATTTTGGGGTTTTCAAAAGGGTTGAACAAGTAATGTAAAATAACAAGTCGTCAAAATAATAACTAGTAAAGCTCTTGGCAAGGTGTGAGAACTAGAAGTCCTATCACAGTTATCCTTATCAATTGTGATGAGAATTGGATTTTTCTCCCACTAAGTCAACCTCTAACTATGAAGGTAAGTTAAGTGGATGAATTAATTTTTATTCCTCAGGTCCTAGTCTTTCCTTGGGAAAGGCTAGAGTTATTGGAAGTTGAATTAATTCTTGAAGAATTCCAATTTTCAGTCAACAATGAGTTTGATAACTCAAGAGTCACCAATTGATCAACCAGAGCCAAAAGGGAAGAAAATCTACTTGAATGAAAATAATTTGGATAAAGCCAAAGCATCCATAACATATAAGTCTGAAATACCTCAATATGTATTAGTTAATCATAACATGGATGTTTCATAAGCCAATTTGGCAACATAAGTCATTAATAAATAAAAGCATTAATGTATCTCAAAGTAGAAGAGAAGTCAAAATAAAGGAATATTGAACCTGGAGCTCAGAAGAATTATAAGTTGAAATAATAATAAATCCTAAATCCTTTAAGAGGAATCCTAATCCTAAATCCTAAGAGAGAGGAGAGAGCCTCTCTCTCTAAAACTACATCTGAAACTAAAATTGTGAAAAATGAATGAATGATCATGAATTCCTATCTTGAGTCTCTGCATGTTTCCTGACTTTAATCTGTGTTTCTGGGCCGAAAACTGGGTTGAAATGCGGCCCAGAATCTCTGCCAGTGACTTCTGTAATTCTGCAGATCGCGCACGTCACGCGTCCACGTCGTCCACGCGATCGCGTCACTCAGCGTTTTTCGTACCACGCATGCACGTCGTCTACGCATTCACGTCGTTCGTGCAGCTTCCAATCTGCGTGGTCGTGTTAGGCACGCGAACGCGTCACTCTGATTTCTTTCATTTCGCGCAGTCACGTGAGCCATGCAACCGCGTGACTTCTCGCTGGTCATCTCCTCAATTCCTTGTGTTCCTTCCATTTTTGCATGCTTCCTCTTCATTCTCTAAGCCATTCCTGCCCTATGAAGCCTGAAACGCTTAACACACAGATCAAGGCATCGAATGGTAATAAGAGAGGATTAAGATTAGCTAAATTAAGACCAAAGAAGCATGTTTCAATCATAGAACTAAACTAGGAAGGAATTGTAAAATCGTGCAAATCCTATGAATAAGTGGGTGAAAAGCTTGATAAAACCACTCAATTAAATACAATATAAACCATAAAATAGTGGTTTATCAACCTCCCCACACTTAATCATTAGCATGTCCTCATGCTAAGCTCAAGGAGACAAAATAAATGAGTAGGGAAAAGCAGGACTCATGCAATGCAACCTATGAATGTGAATGCAACTACATGCTAAAATGATTCTACCTACTTGGTGAAAAAGTAAATAAATCCTTCAAGAATAAATATGAACTGGATTTCACTAATTCAAATCACAAAATACAATACAAATAACTTGCAAGATGAAGATAGCTCATGAAAGCAGGGAACATAGAATTAAGCAATGAACCCTCACTGGTAGTGTATATCACTCTAGTCTCTCAAGTGTATAGGGTACTTCACTCTAATCTTCTCTAATCATGCTTTCTAAACTTTGTTCTTCAGCTAATCAATCAACAAATATTTAGTATACCAATGCAAACATCATGAGGTCTTTTCAAGGTTGTAATGGGGCTGAGGTAAAGGTGAGGATGCATATATAAGGCTAAGTGAGCTAACAAAGTGAATCCTTGATTAGTCTAAGATCTCACCTAACATATACATACTTTATACAATTTAAAATGCATTACCTAGCTACCCAAATTTTTCCACTTTTGTATTACATGCTCATGTATCAAACTTATTTTTTAATTTTGTCCCATGTGCATTGATTCTTTTTATTTTGCATTTGGGGTAATATTTATTATTATTATTATTATTATTTTGTATCCCCTTATTCAATTACTTAATAATTTTTTATCAATGCACATGGTAATTTAATTATTTTGATTTCACATGAGCATGCTTTTCAAATTTTCAAATAATATATTCAATTCAATTCCCTACTTTTTTTTTCATCCCATGTTCCCATAAAATTCTCCACACTTAAGTTATACACAATATCTATCTTAAGCTAACCAAGGATTTAACTTGGGATTTTTATTTTGTTTTTCTGCTTAAGGCTAGTAATGTGGTTATAGAACAGAAGGGGATTAAAAGGCTCAAGGGGGCTAACAAGGGTGACATAAAAGGGTAGGCTTTATTTGGGATAAGTGAGCAAAAACAAGTAATGGCCTCAATCATATGCAAGCATGTAAATACACTAAATAATGGATATATAGAATGGAACAAAATATAGATTACAATTATAGAGAAGAAAACACACAAGAATAAAATATTATGGTTAAATAATGTAACCATGCAATTAAGCTCAAAATCTCACGGGTTGTGTGTTCCTTAGCTCAAAAACCATGTTCCAATTTACAATTTTCAAACAGGTTTAAGACATAGAAAATTTTAGTTAATTTTTTTAATTTTTTTTATAATTTAAATTAGTGAAATACTATAAAAATTTCTTAAAAAAGAAAAAATTACTTCAACCAAGTAGTGATAAAATGCATAAAATTAAACAAACATGCAATCAAATATGCAAATGCAACAATGAACAAACAAAGAAAATTAAACATTGGTGTTGAGATAGAAATAGCTAACTGGTGGACAAAATTGTGATCATTAACAATGGCCCCAAAGGATTGGTGCTCTCAAACATGAATCACACTTTGTCACAACTCTGCACAACTAACCAGCAAGTGCACTGGGTTGTCCAAGTAATACCTTACGTGAGTAAGGGTCGATCCCACGGAGATTGTTAGTATGAAGCAAGCTATGGTCATCTTGTAAATCTCAGTTAGACGGATAATAAAAGGTTATGGAGTTTTCGAATAATAATAATAAATAAACAGAAAATAAAGATAGAAATACTTATGTAAATCATTGGTGAGAATTTCGGACAAGTGTATGGAGGTGCTTGTCCCTGTTGAATCTCTGCTTTCCTACTGCTTTCATCCAATCCTTCTTAATCCTTTCCATGGCAAGCTGTATGTAGGGCATCACCGTTGTCAATGGCTACATCCCATCCTCTCAGTGAAAATGGTCCAAATGCTCTGTCACAACACGGCTAATCATCTGTCGGTTCTCGTTCATGTTGGAATAGAATCCCTTGATTCTTTTGCGTTTGTCATCACGCCCAGCAATCGCGAGTTTGAAGCTCGTCACAGTCATTCAATCCTGGAATCCTACTCGGAATACCACAGACAAGGTTAGACTTTCCAGATTCCCATGAATGCCGCCATCAATTCTAGCTTATACCACGAAGATTCTGATTAAGGAATCCAAGAGATATGCACCCGGTCCTCGGTAGAACGGAAGTGGTTGTCAGTCACGCGCGTTCATAGGTGAGAATGATGATGAATGTCACAGATTATCACATTCATCAATTTGAAGTGCAACGAATATCTTAGAACAAGAATAAGTCAAATTGAATAACAAATAGAAGTACTTGCATTAAAACTCGAGGTACAGCAGAGCTCCACACCCTTAATCTATGGTGTGTAGAAACTCCACCGTTGAAAATACATAAGTGATGAAGGTCCAGGCATGGCCGAGAGGCCAGCCCCCAAAACGTGATCACAGGATCAAAAATACCATCCATGTTCTAGCTTTGTCTCTTACAGCAAAAGGAAAAAGCATGAGCCTGTAGACTTCAGGATCTACTCCGTTCGTCTTAACAGTCTCACAAATTTGCAAGAACTCAGTTAAAAACTGGTAAGGATCTTCAGATGGAAGTCCATGAAACTTGCAGTTCTGTTGCATTGAAGCAGCTAATTGAGGTTTCAGCTCAAAATTGTTTGCTCCAATGGCAGGAATTGAGATGCTTCTTCCATCAAACTTGGACGTGTGTTTAGTAAAATCACCAAGCATCCTCCTTGCATTATTGTTGTTGGGTTCGGCTGCCATCTCCTTCTCTTGTTTGAAAATTTCAGAAAGGTTGCCTCTGGATTGTTGTAATTTAGCTTCTCTTAGTTTCCTCTTCAGAGTCCTTTCAGGTTCAGGATCAACTTCAACAAGAGTGCCTTTTTCCTTGTTCCTGCTCATATGAAAGAGAAGAGAACAAGAAAAGAAGAGGAATCCTCTATGTCATAGTAAAGAGGTTCCTTATTGTTAGTAGAAGAAGAAAGGGAATAAAGAAAGGAGAATCCAAACAGAAGGGTGAGGATAGGGGTAGTGATTTGAGATGAAGAGAGGTGAAGAGAAGTGTTAGTAAATGAATAAATAAATGGGAAAAGATGAGAGAGGGAGAAATTTTTGAAATTGAATTTTGAAAAGGAGTTAAATGATTTTCGAAAATAAAGATAAGAAATGAAATTAAAATTAAAATTTAAAAAAATTAATTAATTAAAAAAAAGAATTTTTGAAAAAGAGGGAGGTATTTTCGAAAATTAGAGAGAGAAAAGTTGTTAGGTGGTTTTAAAAAAGATAAGAAACAAACAAAAAGTCAAATAGTTAGTTGCAAAAAGATTTGAAAATCAAATTTGAAAAGATAAGAGATTAAGAAGTTAGAAAAGATATTTTAAAATCAAATTTTTGAAAATGATAAAATTTTGAAAAAGATATGATATAAAAGATAAGATAAGATAGATTCAATTTTTAAAATTAAAATTAATTACTTAACTAACAAGAAACTAAAAGATAAGATTCTAAAATTTAAAGATTGAACCTTTCTTAACCAGAAAGTAACACACTTCAAATTTTTGAACCAATCACATTAATTGTTAGCATAATTTTCGAAAATAAAGATAAAATTAAGAAAAATATTTTTGAGAAATAATTTAAAAAAACAATTAAATTTTCGAAAATTAAATAAAAAATGAAAAAGATTTGATTTTTGAAAAAGTTTTAATAAGATAAGATTTTTAAAATTTGAAAATTTGACTTGACTTACAAGAAACAACTAATTTTAAAAATTTTTGACTAAGTCAACCCAAATTTTCGAAATTTTGAGAGAAAAAAGGAAAAGATATTTTTTTATTTTTGAAATTTTAATTATGAGAGAGAAAAACATAAAAAATGACTCACAACATGAAAATTTTGGATCAAAACCAATGATGCATGCAAGAACACTATGAATGTCAAGATGAACACCAAGAACATTTTGAAGATCATGATGAACATCAAGAACATATTTTTGAAAAATTTTTGATGCAAAGAAAACATGCAAGACACCAAACTTAGAATTCTTTAATGCTTGGACTCTAACAAACAGAAAATGCATATGAAAAACAACAAAAGATACAAAACAAGAAAACATCAAGATCAAACAAGAAGACTTACCAAGAACAACTTAAAGATCATGAAGAACACTATAAATGCATAATTATTTTTCGAAAAATGCAAGAAAAATTTTAAAGCATGCAATTGACACCAAACTTAAAAATTGACACTAGACTCAAACAAGAATCACAAAATATTTTTTATTTTTATGATTTTTTTATTGTATTTTTATTATTTTTTTTCGAAAATATTCTTTAGAAAAACGAAAAAGAGAAAAAAATTTTTGAAAGATTTTTTTGAAAAATTTTTTGAAATTAAAACAAAAAGAAAATTACCTGATCTGAGCAACAAGATGAACCGTCAGTTGTCCAAACTCGAACAATCCCCGGCAACGGCGCTAAAAACTTGGTGGACGAAATTGTCATCATCAACAATGGCCCCAAAGGCTTGGTGCTTTCAAACGTGAATCACACTTTGTCACAACTCCGCACAACTAACCAGCAAGTGCACTGGGTCGTCCATGTAATACCTTACGTGAGTAAGGGTCGATCCCACAGAGATTGTTGGTATGAAGCAAGCTATGGTCATCTTATAAAACTCAGTTAGGCGGATAATAAAAGGTTATGGAGTTTTCGAATAATAATAATAAATAAACAGAAAATAAAGATAGAAATACTTATGTAAATCATTGGTGAAAATTTCGGACAAGTGTATGGAGGTGCTTGTCCCTGTTGAATCTTTGCTTTCCTACTGCTTTCATCCAATCCTTCTTAATCCTTTCCATGGCAAGCTGTATGTAGGGTATCACTGTTGTCAATGGCTACATCCCATCCTCTTGGTGAAAATGGTCCAAATGCTCTGTCACAGCACGGCTAATCATCTGTCGGTTCTCGATCATGTTGGAATAGAATCCCTTGATTCTTTTGCGTTTGTCATCACGCACAGCAATCGCGAGTTTGAAGCTCGTCACAGTCATTCAATCCCGGAATCCTACTCGGAATACCACAGACAAGGTTAGACTTTCCGGATTCTCATGAATGCCGCCATCAATTCTAGCTTATACCACGAAGATTCTGATTAAGGAATCTAAGAGATATGCGGCCGGTCTTAGGTAGAACGGAAGTGGTTGTCAGTCACGCGCGTTCATAGGTGAGAATGATGATGAGTGTCACGGATTATCACATTCATCAATTTGAAGTGCAACGAATATCTTAGAACAAGAATAAGTCGAATTGAATAAAAAATAGAAGTACTTGCATTAAAACTCGAGGTACAGCAGAGCTCCACACCCTTAATCTATGGTGTGTAGAAACTCCACCGTTGAAAATACATAAGTGATGAAGGTCCAGGCATGGCCGAGAGGCCAGCCCCCAAAACGTGATCACAGGATCAAAAATACCATCCAGGATGAAAATACAATAGTAAAATGTCCTATTTATAATAAACTAGCTACTTAGGGTTTACAGAAGTAAGTAATTGATGCAGAAATCCACTTCTGGGGCCCACTTGGTGTGTGCTTGGGCTGAGCTTGAATGTTACACGTGCAGAGGCTTTTATTGGAGTTGAACGCCAAGTTGTAACGTGTTTCTGGCGTTCAACTCTGGTTCGTGACTTGTTTCTGGCGTTTGACTCTAGAATGCAGCATGGAACTGGAGTTGAGCACCAATTTACGTCGTCAAATCTCGAATAAAGTATGGACTATTATATATTGCTGGAAAGCTCTAGATGTCTGATGAGCGGATAATTTGTACACTTTTTGGCATTGTTTTTAGTATGTTTTTGGTAGTTTTAGTTGAGTTCTTAGTATATTTTTATTAGTTTTTAGTTAAAATTCACTTTTCTGGACTTTACTATGAGTTTGTGTGTTTTTCTGTGATTTCAGGTATTTTCTGGCTGAAATTGAGGGATCTGAGCAAAAATCTGATTTAGAGGCTGAAAAGGACTGCAGATGCTGGTGGATTCTGACCTCCCTGCATTCGAAGTGGATTTTCTGGAGCTACAGAAGCCCAATTGGCGCGCTCTCAACGGCGTTGGAAAGTAGACATCCTGGGATTTCCAGCAATATATGATAGTCCATACTTTGCCCAAGATTTGATGGCCCAAACCGGCGTTCAAAGTCACCTCAAGAAATTCCAGCGTTAAACGCCGGAACTGGCACCAAAATGGGAGTTAAACGCCCAAACTGGAATAAAAGCTGGCGTTTAACTCCAAGAAGAGTCTCTACACGAAAATGCTTCATTGCTCAGCCCAAGCACACACCAAGTGGGCCCGGAAGTGGATTTTTATGTCATTTACTCACCTCTGTACACCCTAGGTTACTAGTTCTCTATAAATAGGACCTTTTACTATTGTATTTTCATCTTTTGATCATGTTTTGATGATTGAACCCTCTTTGGGAGGCTGGCCATTCGGCCATGCCTAGACCTTGTTCTTATGTATTTTCAACGGTGGAGTTTCTACACACCATAGATTAAGGTGTGGAGCTCTGCTGTACCTCGAGTATTAATGCAATTACTATTGTTCTTCTATTCAATTCCGCTTGTTCTTTGTCCAAGATATCACTTGTTCTTCAACTTGATGAATGTGATGATCCGTGACACTCATCATCATTCTCACCTATGAACAAGGTGACTGACAACCATTCTTGTTCTACAAGCATTCGAGGCCCTAGTGTTTATCTCTTGGATTTCTGATTGCATGATGCATGGTTGATCGCCTGACAACCGAGTGCTCGCCTGACAAACGAGCCAGCCATTCCGTGAGATCAAAGTCTTCGTGGTATAGGCAAGAACTGATGGCGGCATTCAAGAGAATCCGGAAGGTCTAACCTTGTCTGTGGTATTCTGAGTAGGATTCAATGATTGAATGACTGTGACGTGCTTCAAACTCCTGAGGGCGGGGCATTAGTGACAGACGCAAAAGAATCACTGGATTCTATTCCGGCCTGATTGAGAACCGACAGATGGATAGCCTATGCTGTGACAGAGCATCAGGAACGTATTTCCAATGAGAGGATGGAAGGTAGCCACTGACAACGGTGAAACCCTACACGAGCTTGCCATGGAAAGGAGGAAGAAGGATTGGATGAAGACAGTAAGAAAGCAGAGAGACGGAAGGGAAGGCATCTTCATACGCTTATCTGAAGCTCCCACCAATGATATGCATAAGTATCTCTATCTTTATCTTATTGCTTTATTCGTTTACCACTATACCCATTTGAGTCTGCCTGACTGAGATTTACAAGGTGACCATAGCTTGCTTCATACCACCAATCTCCGTGGGATCGACCCTTACTCGCGTAAGGTTTATTACTTGGACGACCCAGTGCACTTGCTGGTTAGTTGTGTGAAGTTGTGTTTATGCCATGGTATTGAGCACCAAGTCTTTGGAGCCATTACTAGGGATTGTTTATGTTTTGAAAAGTAGTGATCACAATTTCGTGCACCAAGTTTTTGGCGCCGTTGCCGGGGATTGTTCTTGTGTATGGACAACTGACGGTTCATCTTGTTGCTTAGATTAGGCATTTATTTTTTTTCGAAATTCTTGAAGATGAATTCTAGAGTTTCATGATGATTTGTTGAAATCTGGCTGGCTGTAAAGCCATGTCTAATTTCATTGGACCGAGGTTTCAACTTATCATCACAAGAGCTTGTGATCTTGCTTTTGGAGCAATGATTTGCTAAGACTTGGCTGGCCTTTGGCCATGTCTAGTGTTTTGGACCGAAGCTTTCTTTGAAAGCTTGGCTGGCTGTGAAGCCATGCCTAATTCCTGGACCGGAGTCTTAGACTAGCATTGCACTGATTCCTGGAATTCTCATTAAGAATTTTGATATCTTTTTCCATTTAATTTTCGAAAACCACACAAAAAAATTCACAAAAATCATAAAAACCAAAAATATTTGATGTTTCTTGCTTGAGTCTAGTGTCTCATCTTAAGTTTGGTGTCAATTGCATACATTCATTCATGTGTCTTAAGGATCTTCAAGTAATTCTTGATGATTTCTTACTCTGATCTTTGAATTCTTTTTGACTTGAGTGTTTGTGTGTCTCATATAGTGTCAGTAGTATACAAACTGCTAAGTTTGGTGTCTTGCATGCATTGTTATTTGATTTTAGTCACATTTTGATTATTCTTTATTATTAAAAATCCAAAAATATTTTCAATTTGTGTCTTTTCAAGTCAATAATACAGAGAATTGAAGATTCAGAACATACTGCAGAGGAATTATACAGAAAAAGCTGGGCATTCAAAAATGCCCAGTGAAGAAGACAGACTGGCGTTTAAACGCCAGCCGGGGTACCTGGTTGGGCGTTTAACGCCCAAAAAGGGTGCATTTTGGGCGTTAAACGCCAGAATGTATACCATTCTGGGCGTTTAACGCCAGGATGGTGCTAGGGGGAAGATTTTGTTTTCAAATCAATTTTTTTTTAGTTTTTCAAAATCAAATCTTTTCCAAATCATATCTTTTCAATCAAATGTTTTCAAAATCAATTTCTTTCCTTTTTCAAAGATACTTACTAACAATTAATGATTTGATTGAACATCTCAAATTTGTTGCCTTTTCTGTTGAGAAAGGTTTAATGTTTGAATCATATCTTTTCTTGTTAGGCAAGACATTAATTTTCAAAATCAAATCTTTTAAAAATTGTTTTCAAAACATATCTTTTAAAATTGTTTTCTAATCAAATCTTTTCAATCATGTCCTTTTAATCACATCTTTTTCAAAATAAGTTTTCAATCAAATCTTTCTAACTTCTAATTTCAAAATTTTTTTTCAAAAATCACTTGATTTCTTTCTTACTTTTATTTTCGAAAATCAATTAGTGTTTTTCAAAAATGTTTTCAAAATATTTTAATTAATTTTCAAAAAATTACTTCCCTCCTTCTCACATCCTTCTATTTATGGAGTACCACTCCTTCTCAATGCACAATTCGAACCTTATCTAGTTAAAGTTCGAATTCTTCTTCTCCTTCTTCTTTCTATTTCTCTTTTCCTCTGACACCTCAAGGAATCTCTATACTGTGACATAGAGGATTCCACATTTTCTTGTTCTCTTCTCTTTCATATGAGCAGGAGCAGAGACAAAGGCATTCTTGTTGAAGCTGACCCTGAACCCGAAAGGACCTTGAAGAGAAAGCTAAGAGAAGCCAAAGCACAACTCTCTTTAGAGGACCTGACCGAATTCTTCAAAGAAGAAGAAGACATGGCAGCCGAAAACAACAATAATGCAAACAATGCAAGGAAGGTGCTGGGTGACTTTACTGCACCTACTCCCGACTTCTATGGGAGAAGCATCTCTATCCCTGCCATTGGAGCAAACAACTTTGAGCTTAAACCTCAATTAGTTTCTCTAATGCAACAGAATTGCAAGTTCCATGGACTTCCAATGGAAGATCCTCATCAGTTCTTAGCTGAATTCTTGCAAATCTGTGACACAGTCAAGACTAATGGGGTAGACCCTGAGGTCTATAGACTGATGCTATTCCCTTTTGCTGTAAGAGACAGAGCTAGAATATGGTTGGACTCTCAACCTAAAGAAAGCCTGGACTCTTGGGAAAAGCTAGTCAATGCCTTCTTGGCAAAGTTCTTTCCACCACAAAGATGGAGTAAGCTTAGAGTGGAAGTCCAAACCTTCAGACAGAAGGATGGAGAATCCCTCTATGAAGCTTGGGAAAGATACAAACAATTAATCAGAAAATGTCCTTCTGACATGCTTTCTGAATGGAGCATCATAGGTATTTTCTATGATGGTCTCTCTGAACTATCTAAGATGTCCTTGGATAGCTCTGCTGGAGGATCTCTTCATCTGAAGAAGACGCCTACAGAAGCTCAAGAGCTCATTGAAATGGTTGCAAATAACCAATTCATGTACACTTCTGAGAGAAATCCTGTGAATAATAGGACAAGTCAGAAGAAAGGAGTTCTTGAGATTGATACTCTGAACGCCATTTTGGCTCAGAATAAAATATTGACTCAACAAGTCAATTTGATTTCTCAAAGTCTGTCTGGAATGCAAAATGCACCAAGTAGCACTAAGGATGCTTCATCTGAGGAAGAAGCTTATGATCCTGAAAACCCTTCAATGGAAGAGGTGAATTACCTAGGAGAACCCTATGGTAACACCTATAATTCTTCATGGAGAAATCACCCAAATTTCTCATGGAAGAATTAAGAGAGACCTCAACAAGGTTTCAATAATAATGGTGGAAGAAACAGGTTTAACAATGGCAAACCTTTTCCATCATCTTCTCAGCAACAGACAGAGAATCCTAAGCAGAACTCCTCTGACTTAGCAACCATGGTCTCTGATCTAATTAAAACCACTCAAAGTTTCATGAATGAAACAAGGTCCTCCATTAGAAATTTGGAGGCACAAGTGGGACAGCTGAGCAAGAAAGTTACTGAACTCCCTCCAAGTACTCTTCCAAGCAACACAGAAGAAAATCCAAAAGGAGAGTGCAAAGCCATCAATATGGCCGAATTTGGAGAGGAAGGGGAGGAAGTGAACGCCACTGAGGAAGACCTCAATGGGCGTACACTAGCCTCCAATGAGTTCCCCAATGAGGAACCATGGGAATCTGGTCCTCAAAATGAGACCATAGAGATTCCATTGGACTTACTTCTGCCTTTCATGAGCTCTGATGAGTATTCTTCCTCTGAAGAGGATGAATATGTCACTGAAGAGCAAGTTGCTAAATACCTTGGAGCAATCATGAAGCTGAATGACAAGTTATTTGGAAATGAGACTTGGGAGGATGAACCTCCTTTGCTCACCAAAGAACTGGATGACTTGTCTAGGCAGAAATTACCTCAAAAGAGACAAGACCCTGGGAAGTTTTCCATACCTTGTACCATAGGCACCATGACCTTCAAGAAGGCTCTGTGTGACTTAGGGTCAAGTGTAAACCTCATGCCTCTCTCAGTAATGGAGAAGCTAAGGATCTTTGAGGTACAAGCTGCAAAAATCTCACTAGAGATGGCAGACAACTCAAGAAAACAAGCTTATGGACTTGTAGAGAATGTTTTGGTTAAGATTGAAGACCATTACATCCCTACTGATTTCATAGTCCTAGAGACTGGGAAATGCATGGATGAAACCATCATCCTTGGCAGACCTTTCCTAGCCACAGCAAAGGCTGTGATTGATGTTGATAGAGGTGAACTGATCATTCAAGTGAATAGAGAATCCTTGGTGTTTAAGGCTCAAGGATATCCCTCTGTCACCATAGAGATGAAGCATGAAGAGCTTCTCTCAAATCAGAGTCAAGAAGAGCCCCCACAGTCAAACTCTAAGTTTGGTGTTGGGAGACCACAACCAAACTCTAAGTTTGGTGTTGAACCCCCACATTCAAACTCTAAGTTTGGTGTTGGGAGGTTCCAACATTGCTCTGAGTATCTGTGAGGCTCCATGAGAGCCCTCCGTCAAGCTACTGACATTAAAGAAGCGCTTGTTGGGAGGCAACCCAATGATTATATTTCATATATTTTCTTTTGTTATTTTATGTTTTTTGTAGGTTGATGATCATGAGAAGTCACAAAATCCATTGAAAAAGCAAAAACGGAATAAAAAACAAGAAGAAAAACAGCACACCCTGGAGGAAGATGCTGCTGGCGTTCAAACGCCAGTAAGCCTAGCAGTTGGGCGTTTAACGCCCAGTCTGGCACCATTCTGGGCGTTTAACGCCAGAAAGGGGCACCAGACTGGCGTTAAACGCCAGAAAAGGGCAAGAACCTGGCGTTAAACGCCAGGAATGGGCACCAGCCCGGCGTTTAACGCCAGCAATGGCTCAAAACGTGAATTTTGATGCCATTTGGTGCAGGGATGACTTTTCCTTGACACCACAGGATCTGTGGACCCCACAGGACCCCACCACCACTCTCTCTCTTCTTCCCCCATTCACCAATCACCTCATTACCTCTTCCCCAAAAAACCCTTCACCTATCAAATCCCATCTTTCTCTTCACCACTCACATCCATCCTTCATAAAACCCCACCAACCTCACCCTTCAAATTCAAACCACTTCTCCCCCTCTTTGGCCGAATACACCACCATCTCCCTCTTCCTCATTTCTTCTTCTTCTACTCTCTTCTTTCTTCTTTTGCTCGAGGACGAGCAAACATTTTAAGTTTGGTGTGGTAAAAGCGTTGCTTTTTCGTTTTTCCATAACCATTATGGCATCCAAGGCCGGAGAAACCTCTAGAAAGAGGAAAGGGAAAGCAAAAGCTTCCACCTCCGAGTCATGGGAGATGGATAGATTCATCTCAAGGGTGCATCAAGACCACTTCTATGAAGTTGTGGCCTTGAAGAAGGTGATCCCCGAGGTCCCCTTTTCACTCAAAAAGAGTGAATATCCGGAGATCCGCCATGAGATCCGAAGAAGAGGTTGGGAAGTGCTTACCAACCCCATTCAACAAGTCGGAATCTTGATGGTTCAAGAATTCTATGCCAATGCATGGATCACCAAGAACCATGATCAAAGTATGAACCCGGATCCAAAGAATTATCTCACAATGGTTCGGGGGAAATACTTGGATTTTAGTCCGGAAAGTGTGAGGGTGGCGTTCAACTTGCCTATGATGCAAGGAGATGAACATCCTTACACAAGAAGGGTCAACTTTGATCAAAGGTTGGACCAAGTCCTCACAGTCATATGTGAAGAGGGCGCACAATGGAAGAGAGATTCAAGAGGCAAGCCGGTTCAATTGAGAAGGCATGACCTCAAACCCGTGGCTAGAGGATGGTTGGAGTTTATCCAACGCTCAATCATTCCCACTAGCAACCGGTCCGAAGTTACTTTAGACCGGGCCATCATGATCCATAGCATCATGATTGGAGAAGAAGTGGAAGTTCATGAGGTCATAGCCCAAGAACTCTACAAGGTGGCGGATAAGTCCTCTACCTTAGCAAGGTTAGCCTTTCCTCACCTCATTTGTCACCTCTGTTATTCAGTTGGAGTTGACATAGAGGGAGACATCACCATTGATGAGGATAAGCCCATTACCAAGAAAAGGATGGAGCACACAAGAGACCCCTCTCATCATGAGATCCCTGAGATGCCTCAAGGGATGCACTTTCCTCCACAAGACTATTGGGAGCAACTAAACACCTCCCTAGGAGAATTGAGTTCCAACATGGGACAACTAAGGGTGGAGCACCAAGAACACTCCATTCTCCTCCATGAAATAAGAGAAGATCAAAGAATCATGAGAGAGGAGCAACAAAGGCAAGGAAGAGACATTGAGGAGCTCAAGCACTCCATAGGACCTTCAAGAGGAAAGAAGAGCTGCCATCACTAAGGTGGACCCGTTCCTTGATTTCCTTGTTCTTTATTCTTCTGTTTTTCGAATTTTAGTGCTTATGTTTATCCATGTTTGTGTCTTATGATCATTAGTGTCTATGCCTTAAAGCTATGAATATGAATCCATCACCTTTCTTAAATGAAAACTGTTTTTATCACAAAAGAACAAGAAGTACATGATTTCAAATTCATCTTTAAAACTAGCTTAATTAGTTTGATGTGGTGACAATACTTTTTGTTTTCTGAATGTATGCTTGAACAGTGCATATGTCTTTTGAATTTGTGGTTCATGAATGTTAAAATTGTTGGCTCTTGAAAGAATGATGAAAAAGGAGACATGTTACTGAGGATCTGAAAAATCATAAAAATGATTCTTGAAGCAAGAAAAAGCAGTGAATACAAAAAAAAAGAAGGAGAAAAAAAAACGAAAAAAAAAGGAGAAAAAGAAAAAGAAAGAAAGAAATAAAGTTGTGATCCAAGGCAAAAAGAGTGTGCTTAAGAACCCTGGACACCTCTAATTGGGGACTTTAGCAAAGCTGAGTCACAATCTGAAAAAGTTCACCCAATTATGTGTCTGTGGCATGTATGTATCCGGTGGTAATACTGGAAGACAGAATGCTTTGGGCCACAGCCAAGACTCAACAAGTAGCTGTGTTCAAGAATCATCATACTTAACTAGGAGAATCAATAACACTATCTGGATTCTGAGTTCCTAAAGAAGCAAATCATTCTGAATTTCAAAGGATAAAATGAGATGCCAAAACTGTTCGGAGGCAAAAAGCTACTAGTCCCGCTCATCTAATTTGGAGCTTAGTTTCATTGATAATTTGGAGTCTATAGTATATTCTCTTCTTTTTATCTTATTTGATTTTCAGTTGCTTGGGGACAAGCAACAATTTAAGTTTGGTGTTGTGATGAGCGGATAATTTGTACGCTTTTTGGCATTGTTTTTAGTATGTTTTTGGTAGTTTTAGTTGAGTTCTTAGTATATTTTTATTAGTTTTTAGTTAAAATTCACTTTTCTGGACTTTACTATGAGTTTGTGTGTTTTTTTGTGATTTCAGGTATTTTCTGGCTGAAATTGAGGGATCTGAGCAAAAATCTGATTTAGAGGCTGAAAAGGACTGCAGATGCTGTTGGATTCTAACCTCCCTGCATTCGAAGTGGATTTTCTGGAGCTACAGAAGCCCAATTGGCGCGCTCTCAACGGTGTTGGAAAGTAGACATCCTGGGCTTTCCAGCAATATATGATAGTCCATACTTTGCCCAAGATTTGATGGCCTAAACCGGCGTTCAAAGTCACCTCAAGAAATTCCAGCGTTAAACGCCGAAACTGGCACCAAAATGGGAGTTAAACGCCCAAACTGGACTAAAAGCTGGCGTTTAACTCCAAGAAGAGTCTCTACACGAAAATGCTTCATTGCTCAGCCCAAGCACACACCAAGTGGGCCCGGAAGTGGATTTTTATGTCATTTACTCACCTCTGTACACCCTAGGTTACTAGTTCTCTATAAATAGGACCTTTTACTATTGTATTTTCATCTTTTGATCATGTTTTGATGATTGAACCCTCTTTGGAAGGCTGGCCATTCGGCCATGCCTAGACCTTGTTCTTATGTATTTTCAACGGTGGAGTTTCTACACACCATAGATTAAGGTGTGGAGCTCTGCTGTACCTCGAGTATTAATGCAATTACTATTGTTCTTCTATTCAATTCCGCTTGTTCTTTGTCCAAGATATCACTTGTTCTTCAACTTGATGAATGTGATGATCCGTGACACTCATCATCATTCTCACCTATGAACAAGGTGACTGACAACCATTCTTGTTCTACAAGCATTCGAGGCCCTAGTGTTTATCTCTTGGATTTCTGATTGCATGATGCATGGTTGATCGCCTGACAACCGAGTGCTCGCCTGACAAACGAGCCAGCCATTCCGTGAGATCAGAGTCTTCGTGGTATAGGCAAGAACTGATGGTGGCATTCAAGAGAATCCGGAAGGTCTAACCTTGTCTGTGGTATTCTGAGTAGGATTCAATGATTGAATGACTGTGACGTGCTTCAAACTCCTGAGGGCGGGGCGTTAGTGACAGACGTAAAAGAATCACTGGATTCTATTCCGGCCTGATTGAGAACCGACAGATGGATAGCCTATGCTGTGACAGAGCATCAGGAACGTATTTCCATTGAGAGGATGGGAGGTAGCCACTGACAACGGTGAAACCCTACACGAGCTTGCCATGGAAAGGAGGAAGAAGGATTGGATGAAGACAGTAAGAAAGCAGAGAGACGGAAGGGAAGGCATCTTCATACGCTTATCTGAAGCTCCCACCAATGATATGCATAAGTATCTCTATCTTTATCTTATTGCTTTATTCGTTTACCACTATACCCATTTGAGTCTGCCTGACTGAGATTTACAAGGTGACCATAGCTTGCTTCATATCACCAATCTCCGTGGGATCGACCCTTACTCGCGTAAGGTTTATTACTTGGACGACCCAGTGCACTTGCTGGTTAGTTGTGCGAAGTTGTGTTTATGCCATGGTATTGAGCACCAAGTCTTTGGAGCCATTACTAGGGATTGTTTATGTTTTGAAAAGTAGTGATCACAATTTCGTGCACCAATGTCTAATTTCCAACGCCATTGAGAGCGTGCCATTTGGAGTTCTGCAGCTCCAGAAAATCCATTTCAAGTGCAGGAAGGTCAGATTCCAACAGCATCAGCAGTCCTTTGTCAGCCTTCTTATCAGAGCTTTGCTCAGGTCCCTCAATTTCAGCCAGAAAATACCTGAAATCACAGAAAAACACACAAACTCATAGTAAAATCTAGAAATGTGAATTTAACATAAAAAACTAATGAAAACATCCCTAAAAGTAGTTAGATCATACTAAAAACTACCTAAAAACAAAGCCAAAAAGCATATAAATTATCCGCTCATCACTAACCCATGGAGATCAGTATCGACCTCCCCACACTTAAAGATTGTACCATCCTCGGTGCATGCGAAGATGTACAAGTGGACGGGCTGCTCCAACTGATGTCTTTCTCTATAGATTGTGCAGATTGACTTGCCTGTCTCTCCAGTTAGAAGCTTTCCCTTTCCCTTCCTCGGTGGCCATCTTGAAAGAAGAAGAAAAAGAAGAAAAAGTGACCCAGAAATAAAAATAAGAATATAAATAAAATATGGGTTGGTTAATGCTAAATAATAAAGGTCTCAATTACATGGTAGCTACAACATGCAAGTGAGAAAATAATAAAAGCATATGGCATATCAATAGTGCAAAAAGTTACAACAATGGGAAAGAGAGTGTGGGTAATGCAAGATAGAGTGAGTGCATATCAATGCAAAAGGAATATCAGTATTATAAAAATTAGCATTGATTTATGAATAATAATACCCAATCAAAATAAAACAAGTCATGAAGCACCAGAATAATTCAAGAAAAGATGCAATAGTTGAAAAGAGAATTTTAACACCAATGGAAAAGAAAAAGAAAGTAAGAAAGGAGGAAGAAAGAAAGAAGAAAGTAAAGAGAGAAGAAGAAAAAGAATGAATAAGATGAAAAATAGAGATAATAGAAGAAAGTAAAGAACGAAGAAGAAAGAATTAAGAAAGGGGAAAGAAAAAGATTAAGAAAAGATAAGATTGTTGGCGCTGGGATGGATAGGCTGTGCGGCGAGGGGGACGCGGACGCGCAGGGCACGCGGTCGCATGGATAGCGCTTCGAGAAAGTGATGCAAACGCGTGTGGCACGTGGACGCGTGACTCGATTTGTGCTAGTGGCGCGAGTGCAGCCTTGCGTTCGCACAACTCTCTGTTTAAATGCATTTTGCCAAAAATCTGGGTGATGCGGTCGCGTAGAGGACGCGATCGCGTGGTTGGCCATTTTCTGAAAAACGGCACGGACGCGTGGGGCACGCGTTCGCATGGTAGGGCTTGTGCTTCTAGCACGAGTCCAGCCACGATCCAGCTCAACTTTCGGCCATAAACCCTTTTTACGTCGATTTACAGGGCACGCGATCGCGTGGGTGACGCGGTCCCATGGGAAGAATTTTTCCCACATGACGCGGATGCGTAGGCGACGCGGTCGCGTGGATCAACTTGTGCCAAAGGCATGCCTCCAGCCACACTTTCGCATGACTCTCTGTTCAATCTTATTTCTTCCCCACGCACTTGTGACACGGACGCGTCAGCGACGCTTACGCGTCTTGTGCATTTTTTTTGTATGAAATATGCAAAATGTGGTATGCAGATGCAGATGCAAATGTTATGAACAATTCCAGGTTCAATAAAAGAAAATAAAACTCAAAAACAAACAAAACTGAATTGAAAAAGGAACGATCATACCATGGTGGGTTGTCTCCCACCCAGCACTTTTAGTTAAAGTCCTTAAGTTGGACATTTGGTGAGCTCCATGTTATGGCGGCTTGTGCTTGTATTGATCTAGGAATCCCCACCAATGTTTGTATGTCCAATATCCTCCGGGATCCCAAACCTTGCTTGTGCACCCGTCTTCTTGTTGATCATCATGATTCCATCTGGGTGGCAAGCAGTCTGAATTCTCACTGAAGCGGCCAAACAACATCTTAGACCCATTCAATTGAGCTCTATACCAACCCTTACGTTTAAACTTAAAGCTTCCAACCATAATGAACTTTGCAAGATAATTCTTACCACTGACCATCTTCCTCTTACTCTTAATGCCAAAAAGAGCTCTAAGCTGACCATCCGTCTCTAGTAGCCCATATTCAAGTGGGAAAGTAAAGGATAAGGATAGGAATTTTACCCACTTGAATGTTGTGTTGGACGGTAATGGTCTTGGGAGAGATATTTCTAATGAATTTGCAAGCTCCACTCCCTTGTGCTCTTCTCTGACAACTTCCACCTCTTTGTAAGCTTCTTCAATTTCAACCTCTTCCTCTTGGTGGCCTTCTTCCAATTCAACCTCTTCTTCATTGTTTACCAAGGGCATGGGAGGTTGTGCTTCTTCTTCTTTAAACTCCATCTCTTGATCAACCTCTTCCAAGTCTTCAACCATGACATGCCTTGGAGGTTGTACACCCTCCTCAACAACAAATTCAAACTCCTTAGAAGAGGGTTCTGTGACTTGAGGTTCCCGTGGAGGTTCTGCATCTCCTAAGTCTTCAACCACTTCTTCCTCTGTAACTATTATGGCTTCCTCCACTTGTTCCAGTACAAAGTCATGCTCCTTATTATCCA
Organism: Arachis stenosperma; assembly: GCF_014773155.1. Taxonomy (NCBI): domain Eukaryota; kingdom Viridiplantae; phylum Streptophyta; class Magnoliopsida; order Fabales; family Fabaceae; genus Arachis; species Arachis stenosperma. The sequence continues at coordinate 50,166,881 of NC_080383.1, read as the reverse complement.
CTGGAGTTTCTAGTGTCTCTTTCATGCTACGTTCTTCATTAGATTCTCTACATGAAGCCATGGGGGTTCCTTGAGTGTCCGGACGTCGAGAAGCTAATTAATTTACCGCTTGATTCAATTGATGAAGGGTTGCGTGAAATTGATCCACTGTTTTCTTGAGACGATCCGTTGATTCTTGTTATGCTCGGCTATCATAAGTAGGATCATAGTGCTCTTGGATTGATGGATATGGAGATGGTTTATACTGAGGTGGTGGTTCATAGGGTGGTTGGTATGGTGGATATGTGTTAGGGTCATATGGAGGTGAATGGCGGAAAGGGGCTTGTGAGTATGGTGGTTCAAAGTTATATTGAGGAAGGGGTTCATAGGCGTATGGTGGTGGTTGTTGATAGTCAAAAGAGCGCTCACCATAGCCATTGCCTTGATATGCATCACAGAACGGTTGTTGATAGTCCATTGGAGGTAGTTGTTGCCATGAGGGTTGATCAAATCCTTGTGGCTCCTCCCATCTTTGATTGTTCCATCCTTGATGCAAGTTGTCATTACAATCTCCTCTTCCTGCAACATAATTGTAACCAGACTCATAGCCAAAGGGGTGAGAGTTAATAGTAGTAAGAGAAAATAAAAACAAAAACTAACAAAAAGAAAATATTTTGAAAAAGATATGAAAAAAAAAAGATAAGAAAATATTTTGAAAAAGATATGATTTTTGAAAAAAAATAAGATAAGATTTTGAAAAAGATATGTTTTTTTTTTTTTTGAAAAAGATTTGAAATTTGAAATTTGATTTTGAAATAAGATAGGATAAGATAAAAATTTTAAAATAAAAATCTGAAAAAAAAAATTTTTTTGAAAAATATTTACAATAACCAATAAGAAGGCACACGTTTGCAATTACCCGGCAACGGCGCTATTTTGACGTTAGGATTTTTGCTTGTAAAGAATTTTATAAAAATATAGTCGCATTGTAAGTATAGATTCTAAACCAACAGAAAATTCCTTCGTACAAACATTTGGTTGTCACAAGTAACAAACCCCTTTAAAATTGATAACCGAAGTATTTAAACCTCGGGTCGTCTTCTCAAGGAATTACAGGGAGGTATGTTCTTATTATTGGTTATGCAAAGGTATATTTTGGGGTTTTCAAAAGGGTTGAACAAGTAATGTAAAATAACAAGTCGTCAAAATAATAACTAGTAAAGCTCTTGGCAAGGTGTGAGAACTGAAAGTCCTATCACAGTTATCCTTATCAATTGTGATGAGAATTGAATTTTTCTCCCACTAAGTCAACCTCTAACTATGAAGGTAAGTTAAGTGGATGAATTAATTTTTATTCCTCAGGTCCTAGTCTTTCCTTGGGAAAGGCTAGAGTTATTGGAACTCGAATTAATTCTTGAAGAATTCCAATTTTCAGTCAACAATGAGTTTGATAACTCAAGAGTCACCAATTAACCAACCAGAGCCAAAAGGGAAGAAAATCTACTCGAATGAAAATAATTTGGATAAAACCAAAGCATCCATAACATATAAGTCTGAAATACCTCAATGTGTATTAGTTAAGAAAATCATAACATAGATGGTTCATAAGCCAATTTGGCAACATAAGTCATTAATAAATAAAAGCATTAAAGTATCTCAAAGTAGAAGAGAAGTCAAAATAAAGGAATATTGAACCTGGAGCTCAGAAGAATTGTAAGTTGAAATAATAATAAATCCTAAATCCTTTAAGAGGAATCTTAATCCTAAATCCTAAAAGAGAGGAGAGAGCCTCTCTCTCTCTAAAACTACATCTGAAACTAAAATTGTGAAAAATGAATGAATGATCATGAATTCCTCTCTTGAGTCTCTGCATGTTTCCTGACTTTAATCTGTGTTTCTGAGCCGAAAACTGGGTTGAAATATGGCCCATAATCTCTGCCAGTGACTTCTGTAATTTTGCAGATCGCGCACGTCATGTATCTGTGTTGTTCACGTGATCGCATCACTCAGCGTTTTTTGTGCCACGCGTGCGTGTCGTCCACGCATTCGCGTCGTTCATGCAGCTTCCAATCCGCGCGGTCGCGTCAGGCATGCGAACGCGTCACTCTGATTTCTTCCATTTCGCACGGTCGCGTGAGCCATGCGACCGCATGACTTCTCGCTGGTCATCTCCTCAATTCCTTGTGTTCCTTCCATTTTTGCACGCTTCCTCTTCATTCTCTAAGCCATTCCTGCCCTATGAAGCCTGAAACACTTAACACACAGATCAAGGCATCAAATGGTAATAAGAGAGGATTAAGATTAGCTAAATTAAGACCAAAGAAGCATGTTTTCAATCATAGAACTAAACTAGGAAGGAATTGTAAAATCATGCAAATCCTATGAATAAGTGGGTGAAAAGCTTGATAAAACCACTCAATTAAATACAATATAAACCATAAAATAGTGGTTTATCACACACCCCATTCAAAAATTAGTGAATTAGTTCTTTTGTCAAGCGCACCAAAATTATCGCCAAGTAATAACCCACAGTGGAGTGGGATCGTATCCACAGAGATTGGCAAATTCAAGCAGTTTTAATTGGTTGATGAATTAGTCAAGCGGATCAATAAGATTGTGAAGTGCAGAATTGTACATGACATAATTGTAAATGACTAGAATATAAAGAAAAGCAATAAAGTGCAGAAACAGAAATTGTAGAATGTAAAGTGATGAATCATAAATGACTTGAATGTAAATAGGAGTGGGGAATTACTGAATGTAAAAATTAAGCAGTAAAGAAATGGATAGATAAGAATGGGGAAGTTCATTGAGATTGGGAGATGTTGTCTCTTTGGATCAAATCTAGCTTATATCATCTTCAATCATGCAACTCATTGACCTCTTGGCAATCATGATTAATCGAGCCCCAATCCCTTAGTGACTCAATCTCTTAGATCTTGATCAATAGCCAATTCCTTAGTCTAATTGCTCATGAAGAGAGATATGCTTGGTCCCTGATTATACTACACACCCTTATAGGTCCAGGTAGAGGGAGGATTATATGTCATGTATCCAAATACCAAAACCCAGATTCTACTCAAGTGTGAGAAGGGATTTCAAGCATGGTTTCATGTTTCCTTTCCCAAGGTTTCCATGAAACCCAATTGCATTCAATCTCTTTCCCAAGATAATTGAACACTAAGCATTAAGAACGAAATTCCTTCTAGCAAATCAAAGAGAAGATTAAGAGAAGAAGAATTTTACTATTATCAATCCATCAAGTACAACAGAGCTCCCTCTCTCAAAGGGAAGTTAGCTACTCATAGCTCAAAAAGTACTCAAAAGTGAAGTGTAAAAGTGGATCTAAAACTAACTGCTTAACCCCTCTTCAGTACTCCTTGGGGGTATTTATACTACTCCTAGTATAATAAAAGAATTACAAAAGTGAAAAGGGAAAATTACATTTTGGAGGGAAAAGAAAACACTCAATAAGCGTGACTTCTCAGCTGGCGTGTCACGTGCCCTTCATTCTAGCTTGGCGTGCCACGCCCAATCCTTCAAGTGGCATGCTCGTCTCTTTATCAACCTTGGCATGCCACGCCTTCGAACTCAAGTGGCACGCCATAGTGGAATTCTTGTGTTGGCGTGCCACGCCTTCAAACTCAAGTGGCACGCCCTTTGCCTTTTTCTACTTTTCTTTGCCTCTGGAAACTTGAACTAGCATGGCACGCCCAGGGTCTGGCGTGCCACGCCCTTGCTGTGTGCTTGGCTAAGCTCCTCTGGAAAGTTGTACTAGCGTGGCACGCCCAGGGTCTGGCGTGCCACGCCTCTTTGTGAGTGAGTGGTTCCTCTGTTTGGCATGCCATTGATAAACCCCATTTGTAGGGCTTATCTTATGCTTGATTTAGGGGATTTTATAACTTTTTACCCACATTTATGCAATGAAATAGCATGGTTTTGTATATTCTCCTTTAATTGTGCTTAAGAGTGAAAACATAATTTTTAGGACTCAAAATAGCTAAATTTAATTCACCTTGATTCTATTAGATGCCTTGATATGTTTGTTAAGTGATTTCAGATTTAGGAGGCAAAGATTGGATCAAGGGAATGAAGAAAGAAAGCGTGAAAAGTTGGAGAACTCATGAAGAAATGAAAGAACCGGAGAGCTGTCAAGCCGACCTCTTCGTACTTAAATGACCATAACTTGAGTTACAGAGGTCCAAATGATGCGGTTCTGGTTGGGTTGGAAAGCTAACATCCGGGGCTTCGAAACGATATAATATTTGCTATGGTTGAACCGTGCATGGTGATGCGTACGCGCATAGTACGCGCACGCGCCGTTGCTGCCACCTAGTTCACTTAAAGCAAAACGTGGCCAGCGAATTCTAAAGCCTTGTGGGCCCAATCCAACTCATTTCTGATGCTATTTAACCCAAGGAATGAAGAAGAAACACAAGTTAGTTACCATTAGTTTAGTTTAGTTTTAGAAGTAGTTTCTAGAGAGAGAAGCTCTCACTTCTCTCTAGGATTAGGATTAGGATTAGTTCTTAGATCTAGGTTTTAATCTTTGGTTTCTTCTACTTCTACCTTTCAATTCTTTGTTGTTACATTCATTCTTCTTCCATTCCTTTGTTGTAATTTCCTTTATGTTATTCTTATACTTTGTTGTAGATCTACTATTGTTCCTTCCATTTTCTTTCAATTCAATAAGAGGTAATTCATAATAATTGTTCTTCTTTGCTTTTCTATTGTTGATCTCTTGCCTTTGTAGTTAGATCTCTCTTTAATTCTTGCAATTTATGTTGTTTACTTTTATTGCCTATTATGTGTTTGTTGAAATGCCTCTTCTACATATAGTATAGATTTTGTTCCTCTTGGCCTAGGTAGAGTAATTAGTGACACTTGAGTTATCTAATTCCTTTGTTGATTGGTAATTGGAGAGATTGCTAATTGGTTTGGAGTGCACTAAAGCTAGTCTTTCCTTGGGAGTTGGCTAGGACTTGTGGCTCAAGTCAATTCATCCACTTGACTTTCCTTTATTTAGTAAAGGTTAACTAAGTGGTAGCAATGAACAATTCTCAACACAATTGAGAAGGATAACTAGGATAGGACTTCTAATTTTCATACCTTGCCAAGAGCCTTTTATAGTTGTTAGTTTATTTTCGTTGCCATTTACTTTTCATGCTTCTTATCCAAAAACCCCAAAACACATTTCTAACCAATAACAAGACACTTTATTGTAAATCCTAGGGAGAACGACTCGAGGTTTAAATACTTCGGTTTATAGATTTTAGGGGTTTGTACTTGTGACAAACAAATTTTTGCATGAAATGATTATTGTTGGTTTAGAGACTATACTTCAACGAGATTTCATTTGTGAAATTCTAAACCGTCAAAAATCTCGATCATCAAAATGGCGCCGTTGCCGGGGATTTGCAATGGTGTTATGTTATTGGTTATTGTACATATGTGAATATTGTAAATAGCTTGTCTTTTGCTTGTTTACTAGATTTTGTTAGTTTTAATTTGGTTTTCCACTATAAATTCTCATTTTGGCTATGAGTTTGGTCCTAATTATGTTGTAGGAAATGCGCACTTCAATGATGACATTCATTATGGATGGAACCAACAAAGATGGGAGGAGCCTCAAGGAATTGATCACTCCTATTGGCAATAACCTCCGGATACTTATAGGTATAATTTCCATCCTAATGCATGCCAATTTAACGGCTATGATGACTCTTTTTGTGACACTCAACAACCACCATCATATGCCTATGAATCTCATCCTCAACATGAACCTCAACCATTCTCACAAGCCTTTCATTACCAAACACCGCCCTATGATCCATATCCATCATATGATCAATCATCCATACCATATTCTCATGATCATTATGAGCAAGAACCTTTAGAACCACTACAATCCTATCAAGATTACTCCCAAGAACCACCTCAATACACACAATCTCCACAACCTTACCAAGAAGAACCACTTTCCTACTATGAACCCTCTCTCAAAAATAATGAACCTTCCTATTCACCCCAGGCCCCAATAGACGATTCTCTCACTTTGTTACTTCAAGGACAAGAAGCCATGAAGCAGGATACACTTGAGTTTGTGACTAATTTGACCAAGGTGGTGCACACTTTAGCCCACCAATGCTTGAATACTCAAGGTACTTCCATGACCACGTGTGAAAAGTCAAAAGAAGAGCAAAGCATGAAGGAGGAATTGGAAAATCCGGTAGAGAAGGGAGAATCAAGTTTTGTGTTGGAACAATTGAAGGAGCATATGATCATTGAAGAAAAGAAAGAGGTGGTTGAAGATTTGGGAGATGTTGAAAGTCCATGGGAATGTAGCATCATGGAGAACTCTTCCAAGAAGCTTGATATCGATGTTGAAGAGGGTGCGCAACCTCCAAGGCATATCATCGTTGGAGACTTGGAAGAGGCTTATCAAGAGATGGATTCAATCATGGATGAATTTCTCTCAAGAATGAAATCCTCTCCCATTGGACATGAAGTTGAAATTATAAAAGAATGTGCACAACCTCACGTACCCTTGGTGAGCAACGAAAAAGAGAGTGAATTGGAGGAGAGCTACCAAGAGGGAAAAGTTGGCATGGTGTATATCGAAATTGAAGAATATGAAGAGGTTGATCAAGAAATGGATTCATTCATCAATGAATTCCTATCCAAAATGGAATCACCTCTCATTGGGCAAGAAATTGAAGTTCTTGAAGACAACACCAAGCCAAGTGATAAAGGGGAAACGGTTGAGATTAAAGAAGCTAGCGAAGAGGTGGAGATAGTCAAGAAAGAGCACAAGGGAGTGGAGCTTGCAAGATCATTGGGACCACCCCTCCCCAAGTCACCATCTAACACAACATTCGAGTGGGTAAAACTCTTATCCCTAAGCCTTACTTTCTCACTTGAATATGGTTTAATTGAAAATGATGGTCAACTTAGAGCTCTTTGTGGAGTCAAAAGTATAAGAGAGTTGTGTAGTGGTTGGAAACATCATTCTAAGCTCATGACGGCTGTAAGCCCAAAATTCAAGAGTAATGGTTGGTGTGGAACCAAATGGCATGGGTCTAGAAAGTTGTTCGGAAGCTTCTTTGAGAATTCCATGGCCATACCACCCGGATGGAACAATGACGATCAATTTAAGGACGGGTGTCAAAACAAAGTGTGGGATCCCGGATCGCACAATGAAAATCAAATTTGGGAGCTCATGGTTTGTGGAGAACTCCATCAAAGCTTGAAGATATTGAAATTGAAGAATGGAGCTTATTGGAGATTCAAGCATTGGTGGAAGTTCCAAGATGAGTACAAGCACAAGCCACCTTGAGAGGAGCTCCCCATAAGTCCAACTTAAGGACAATAAACAAAAGTGCTAGGTGGGAGACACCCCACCATGGTAACATCTTTTCATTTTCTTTCTTTGTAAATATTGGTATAATTAGTTTAATTTTATGTTTTTATTGGTTTGCTAAGTTTAGTTAGAAGTATAATATGATAAATAAGGTTTTAGGGTGTTTTGGTAGCTGTTTGGAGGATTGAAAGGCTTGGATTGGTGCAAGAACTTAGAAAAAAATATTTTGAAAAACAGAACACCATCTATGCATGCACGCACATCATGCGTACGCACACCTGAGCATTTTTCGACCATCCACGCGGACGCGCACTGTACGCGTACGCATGGATGCAAAAATTCGACCCCAGCTAAAAACCTGAGAGTTAGGCCTGCACTGTGCGAACATTGGGCCTAAGGCACAAGTCTATGCACGCGTGCGCGCACCTGGTGCGTACGCACACATGATCTTAAATTGGCAATGCACGCGCACGCATACTGTGCGCGCGCGCGTCGATTGCACAATCTGCACCCCCGGTACTTTTACCCAAGAGTTGTGCCACTTTTGGGCCGACATTATGCCTCCGGCCTAACTCGACGCACGCGTGCGCGCACCTGGTGCGTACGCGTCCTTCAACCAATATGCACATCGACGCGTAAGCACGCATGACGCGAACGCGTCGATAAAAAAAATGAGTTTTTTTTTCTTCCCTTCCATTTTCTTTTGCTTATCACATTCGCATACCTCTACTCTTCCCATTTTCATTTAGTTTTTGTAGCATGTTTGCATTTTTTTAAGTCATTTTAATAATGGTGTTGCATCCTCCTACTCAATTGTTGAGGATTCCTTGCTTTACTTTGGTGCCTCTTGACTTGTTTCATATTGTTGGGTGATGTTTCTCTTCAAATCAATGCTCAATCTTTTATGCACTTGTGTTCTTTGTGCATTGATATGACCTTATATTGTCTTTCATGGACCACTCTCTCTTGTTCGAACTTGATGCTCATCATGCTCTTCAGGCTTTGCCCTTACTCTTGCATCAAGTATCATTGATATGCCATTTTCTCTTATTGTTTCCTCCTCTACATGTTGTAGCTACCATGTAGTAGAAAACCATACCTTTATTTGGCATTAGCCCCCGCCTATGTTCTATTTGCTTTGATATCTTTGTTATAGGCTTAACTTTCTTTCTTTTTCTTTCCTTTTAGGTTGGCCACCAAGAAGGAAGAAAGAAAAAGCTGTTAAATGGGGCAACAAACAAGTCATCCACACAACCATTTGAAGAGCTCATCAATTGTAGCAACCCGCCCACCTTGCTCTTCTATGCATGCACCGAGGACGGTGCAATCTTCAAGTGTGGGAAGGTCGTCTGACCGATCTCCGTGGGTAACAATTTTCTTGTCCAACACCAATTCTTAGTTTTCTTTGTTAGATTAGCTATTGCATTGCATGATAGGTTACATGTTAGCTAGAATTTGTACATATTTTACTACCTTCTTCTTATTAGGACTACTTGGTTAGGGTGATGATTTCTTTCCCAAGAAACCGTTTTAGGGCAACCTACCAATTTGAAAAATTTTTGTGGAACTTGCTTGAAAGAATTTATTTTGGAACATGGAATTTGAGCTAAGAACACAAGCTTGTGAGATTTGAGCCTAATTGTGTGGTTACATCCTATAACCACTTATTTTTCTTCTTGTATGCATTATTCTCTTCCTATGATTGTAATCTTTGATTTGTTTGATTCTTTATGTCCATTATTTTGTGTATTCATACATTTATATGATTGAGGCCATCATTTCATTAGCTCACTTACCCAAATGGCCTTACCTTCTATCTTCCTTTGTTAGCCAAATTTGAGCCTACGATTAACCCACTTTGTTCTTAATTTAGCACATTACAAGCCTTAAAGTGAAAAATAATAAATGTCCTTAATTTGGATCTTTGATTGGCTTAGGCTACTGTGTGTGAGTATCAGTCAAGTGTGGGAACCTTGGGACATTGGGTGAATAAAAGAGTAGTTTGGTATTATTATTGTAAATATTGGGAATTGGGTACATACTCATGCGTTAATTAAATGTAAAACCTTATGCATTGATGCTCTTGTATATATAAAAAAATGAGAAAAAGAAAAAGAAAAAAAACAATATGTATAGAAAAAAAAAAGAAAGAAAAAGAAAAACAATAAAAAGGGGACAAAATGCCCCAAAGTAAAGCTCAAATAAAAGTCAATGCATATGTGTTGAGAAATGAAAAGGGATACATGAGTATGTGAAAAAGTGAGAAATGGGTAGTTAGGTTAGAACTCAATTGTATAGGATGTCATAGGTTAAGTGGGAAGTTTAAGCTTATCAAAGATTCAAATTTTAAGCTCACTTGACCAAATATGCATCCTACCTTGACCCTAGCCCCATTACAACCTAAAGAAAAGACCTCATGATAATTGTATGCATGCATGAAATAATTGTTGATTGTTAGATGAAAAACAAATCTTGGAAAGCATGATTAGGGGAGAATTGAGTGAATCAACCCTACACACTTGAGCGACTAGAGTGCAAACATTTCCGGTGAGGGTTCGATGCTCGACTCCTTGATTCCCGGCTTTCATGAGCACCCTTCTTGCAAGTCTACTTGAACTTCATTTTTGATACTAAAATTGGTAGGATTCATAAATCGTCATATGACCTTAGCCCTACCCGTTTATACATGCTCTTGGAGGATTGATTTATTTTTAACCAAGTAGCTAGAATCATTTTGCATCTAGTTGCATTCATGTAGATAGGATGCATATAGATAGGTTACATTGAATAAATGTTGATGCCCTTTGCTTTCTCTTGGCTTAAGCATGAGGACATGCTTGGTTTAAGTGTGAGGAGGTTGATAAACCCCATTTGTAGGGCTTATCTTATGCTTGATTTAGGGGATTTTATAACCTTTTACCCACATTTATGCAATGAAATAGCATGGTTTTGTATATTCTCCTTTAATTGTGCTTAAGAGTGAAAACATACTTTTTAGGACTCAGAATAGCTAAATTTAATTCACCTTGATTCTATTAGATGTCTTGATATGTTTGTTAAGTGATTTCAGATTTAGGAGGCAAAGATTGGATCAAGGGAATGAAGAAAGAAAGCGTGAAAAGTTGGAGAACTCATGAAGAAATGAAAGAACTGGAAAGCTGTCAAGCCGACCTCTTCGCACTTAAACGACCATAACTTGAGCTACAGAGGTCCAAATGATGCGGTTCCAGTTGGGTTGAAAAGCTAACATCCGGGGCTTCGAAACGACATAAGATTTGCTACGCTTGAACCACGCATGGTGACGCGTACGTGCATAGTACGCGCACGCGCCGTTGCTGCCACCTGGTTCACTTAAAGCAAAACATGGCCAGCGAATTCTAAAGCCTTGTGGGCCCAATCCAACTCATTTCTGATGCTATTTAACCCAAGGAATGAAGAGGAAACACAAGTTAGTTACCATTAGTTTAGTTTAATTTTAGAAGTAGTTTCTAGAGAGAGAAGCTCTCACTTCTCTCTAGGATTAGGATTAGGATTAGTTCTTAGATCTAGGTTTTAATCTTTGGTTTCTTCTACTTCTACCTTTCAGTTCTTTGTTGTTACATTCATTCTTCTTCCATTCCTTTGTTGTAATTTCCTTTATGTTGTTCTTATACTTTGTTGTAGATCTACTATTGTTCCTTCCATTTTCTTTCAATTCAATAAGAGGTAATTCATAATAATTGTTCTTCTTTGCTTTTCTATTGTTGATCTCTTGCCTTTGTAGTTAGATCTCTCTTTAATTCTTGCAATTTATGTTGTTTACTTTTATTGCCTATTATGTATTTGTTGAAATGCCTCTTCTACATATAGTATAGATTTTGTTCCTCTTAGCCTAGGTAGAGTAATTAGTGACACTTGAGTTATCTAATTCCTTTGTTGATTGGTAATTGGAGAGATTGCTAATTGGTTTGGAGTGCACTAAAGCTAGTCTTTCCTTGGGAGTTGGCTAGGACTTGTGGCTCAAGTCAATTCATCCACTTGACTTTCCTTTATTTATTAAGGGTTAACTAAGTGGTAGCAATGAACAATTCTCATCACAATTGAGAAGGATAACTAGGATAGGACTTCTAATTTTCATACCTTGCCAAAAGCCTTTTATAGTTGTTAGTTTATTTTCATTGCCATTTACTTTTCATGCTTCTTATCCAAAAACCCCAAAACACATTTCTAACCAATAACAAGACACTTTATTGTAAATCCTAGGGAGAACGACCCGAGGTTTAAATACTTCGGTTTATAGATTTTAGGGGTTTGTACTTGTGACAAACAAATTTTTGCATGAAAGGATTATTGTTGGTTTAGAGACTATACTTCAATGAGATTTCATTTGTGAAATTCTAAATCGTCAAAAATCTCAATCATCAGCCATGCCACGAACTCAAGTGGCACGCCCCAATGCTTCTTTGCCCTCTGAATGACACTGGCGTGCCACGCCTGGTTGCTCAAGTGGCACGCCTAAGTGAAGAATAGTGAGTGGCGTGCCACACCTTCGATACCAAGTGGCACGCCCCATGTAATTGGCCTCCTTCATCCTCTCTGAAAACTTATACTAGCGTGCTATGCCTAAAGGTTGGCGTGCCACGCCCATGATCTTGTCTTGTTCCAGTAGTTGGCGTGCCACGCCTCGGCCTTCAAGTGGCACGCCATAGTGACATGCTCGGGTTGGCGTGCCACACCTTCGACACCAAGTGGCACGCCCAGTCCTTGCTTTTGTTATCTTTGTGCATTGGCATGCCACGCCTGGTCGCTCAGGTGGCACGCCTAAGTGAGGTTGAGGGGTTGGCGTGCCACGCCTTCGACATCAAGTGGCACGCCCAGTCTTCAATTGCCTTCAGCCCCTTCTCTGGATCATTGTACCAGCGTGCCATGCCATGCTGCTCAAGTGGCACGCCCATGCATTTGTGCACTCTTCAAGCTTGGCGTGCCACGCCTGGATTCTCAAGTGGCACGCCCAAGTGACTTCTTGGAGCTGGCGTGCCACACCTTCGATACCAAGTGGCACGCCATAGTGGAGGTTCTTCTTGAGATGATGAATTGGCATGCCAAGCCCCTTTGCTCATGTGGGACACCCATAGTAATTGATGGGTCAAGCGTGCCACGCCCAACCCGGCGTGCCACGCCCCTTTTGTGTCCTCTATTTGCTATCTGGAATTTTGTACTAGCGTGCCATGCCCAATCCCTGGCGTGCCACGCCCATATGCATGCTTGGACTTCTTCTTTGGACTTTAGTACTGGCGTCCCACGCCTAGCTCCTGGTGTGCCACGCCAGTACATTTTTGTGGTATTTGCTCCAAGTGGCACGTCAGTTTCACACGCCCAGCTTCTTGTTTGTCTTCTACCCATTTTTTATGCCTTTTTCACCTGAAATTCAGCACAAATCATCTCAAAGTAGTGTACCATAATATTCATCAAATAATGCATGCATTGTACTGATCAGATGAGATTTATGCTCTTTTATGATCTTTTTATGCAAGAAAGAAGGGTAGATGATGCAAGTCATCACATGTATACATATATTTTTTTTCTTTTATTGTAACATGCTTTTTCTTTTTGCTGGTTTTTCTTGCTTCAAGAATCAATTTTGGGATTTTTCAGATTACCAATAATACTTCTCCTTTTTTATCATTCTTTCAAGAGCCAACATTCATAAACTCCAACTTCAAATATGCACTGTTTATTCATACTTTCAGAAAATAAAAGCAATACCACCACATCAAAATAATTGACTATTCTTATTATATAACTCAAAATTTATGTGTCTCTCAATTCTTTTTCAATTAAAATTTTCTTTTAAGCAAGGTAAGGGATATATGGAATACTCTATAGCCTTAAGACATAGATGATCATGCAACAAGAACAAGAGAACAGACAATAAAACATAATAGAAAATAGAAAAATATAAGCAATAGAAGAGTAAAGGAAACAAATCCATCTTAGTGATGGTGGCTATTACTCCTTCTGGAGGATCCAATGGAGTGCTTGGCCTCCTCTATGTCACGCCCCTGCCTCTGTTATTCTTCCCTCATGGCTCTTTGATCTTCTCTTATTTCATGGAGGATGGTGGAGTGCTCTTGATGTCCCATCCTTAGATGACCTATGTTGGAGCTTAACTCTCCTAGAGAGGTATGCCATTGGTGCCAAAAATTTTTGAGGAGGAAAATACATCCTTGAGGCATCTCAGGGATTTCTTGTTGAGACGGCTCCACATGCTCTTGCTATGGTCCATGTGCCTCACCAGTCTTTGGTGCCATACTTAGGAGTGGTAGAAGTCAAAAAGTAAAGCTTTTGCAACACCAAACTTAAGAGTTTTGCTTGTCCTCGAGCAAATATGAACAATTGGGAATGAGAGAGTTAGGTGAGGTAGGTGGAGTTTTTGTGGGACCCACTAGTCATAGGAGGCTAGAAAATTTGAATTCCCTGCCCACTTGTGGGCATTGAACCCCAGCTGCTACTCCTGGCTGGCATTCAACGCCAGCTATGTACCTCTAAGTGGGCGTTGAACGCCCATTGGGGTGTTCCTACCTGGCGTTCAATGCCAGGTCTTTGCCCCATCACTGGGGTTCAATGCCAGCAATGTGCTCCATGGCTGGCGTTTAATGCCAGCAAGGTCTCCGCTCTAGGGTGTTTTGTTTCCAGCTCTAGCTATTTTTGTTTCTGTTCTAACTACTACGCATGATCACAAATATTAAAAAGCAAAGGAAAACTATAAAAATAAACTCAAATAAACTCAAATGAAAATTAACAAAAGAAGTATGAACAGAAATACTTTACTCATGGTTGGGTTTCCTCCCAACAAGTGCTTCTTTAATGTCATTAGCTTGACGAACAACTACTTTCAAGGAGGAAGATAGTCATATAGGAATAAATTCTTACTCCTTACTGGGAGCGTCATTACTGTGCTCTCATGATTAGCGTAATACACTCAAGAGACAGGATCTTGTTCACTGCATGAGGCAGGGTTGGGCTTGTAGCTATATGCTGGTGTCCCTTTTTGCCACTTTCCTCTTCCATGGTGAATACCATGATAAGATAAGTGAATACTACCATTTTCCATGGTAAGAAGCCTTTAGTAGGGATCTTCTTCATTTTCCAGCCCCTAGGCATCTTCCTTTTGGAGCCTTCCTCCTTGGTGGATAGTGTACATCCAACACCAAACTTACGTTTGGTCTTAGGAGAGATTGAATTGGTTTCAATCAAGGGAGGAGGCTTGAATGCTGAATCCGTTATGCACATGCCTCCCTTGTCAGGGGGTAATGGAGGGTCAAGAACTTTGAACACCATCCAGTCCTAACGCAAGGTAATCCTTGTTTCTTGTGCCTCTTGAATTTCCAGCTTCTTCATCACAGATGAAGGTATCAGATTTAACTCAAGCCAAGATCATACAGGGCCTTGTCAAAAGTGATCTTTCTAATAGGACATAGGAGCTGAAAGCTCCCTATGTCTGGCATCTTCCTTGGTATTTCATTATGGACTAAAGTACTGCACTCTTTGGTCAGTACCACAGTCTCATCTTATGGTTCTATTTGCATGCCTAGGAAAGGTAGCTCTTGAGGCTCTTTCACCTTTGCAAGGGCGAGCTCTGTGGTAATCACAGGCTCCTCTTGCACACCCAGAAAATAATCAACTTGAGGTTCCTTCTACTCTGTAGGGGCATGCTCAATGGTATTCTCACGATCCTCTTGGTCCTTGATTGCCTTTAGTCCTTCAGTAGCATGCTCCTGAAGTTCGGCTCCCTTGGTGAAGACTACTGCTCCAGCTTCTTTTAAGGTCTCCTTCCCAGAGAGTATCAAGCTTTTTGTGAAGGCCCTATAGGGATGCGCCTCCTCAAACAACTCAGTAAGAGGAATATTACCCTGCTCAGGTGTCCACTGGTCATGGATGTGAATGTCTCCTTGAGTGTAGTTACCACTCGTATCACTAGGAGCATTATAAATCTCACTAGGGGGTGCGACTACAGTCTTCATGTCTAGAACTTTTGTCCTAACTGGGGTCTCCTCACAGGAGTATAAGTGCTGGTTATTGGTAGCTATCTCAATGAGTCATCTGCCTCTTCATGTGTCTCTATAAAGTACAGAGAATCACCTGCATAGTGATCTACTGTCTTCCTGGCTATCTCAGAGATGGCTTCATACAAGATGATAGTCTTGCTCCATCCTGAGAACATATGGGGAGGATAATTCCTGAACATCAGCTTGTACCTCTCCCAAGCATCATGGAGAGACTCGCTCTCCTTCTGCCTGAAGGTCTGAACATTTATAACCAGTTTAGTTAATCTTTGTGAAGGAGAGAACTTGTTCAGGAATTTGTTAACAACCTTATCCCAGGTGTTCACACTTTCTCTGAGTTCCATATGCCACCATTCATTTGCTTGAGTACTCAGAGCAAATGGAAAGAGTTTTAGTCTGGGGACTTTAAGGTCCACTCCATTGGCCTCTACAGTGTCATAAAATTGCAGGAAGTTGGAGATGAACTTACTAAGGTCTTCCTATGGGTGTCCATGAAACTAGCACTTTTGCCGTCATAGCAGGATCTTGTCTAGGTTGACCTTAAAGTCATCTGAGTCGACAGGAGTGTCAAATGTATAGGAACCCAGAGGTCTCCTAATTTATGTATTCCCCTTTTGATCCATAATGACTTCGGTGTTCCTGCATACATAAATAAGAGATAAAGAAAAATGGGACTCTCTATGTTATAGTATAGGAAGCTCTGGTGCACGAAATTGTGATCATCAATGGCGCCATCAACATGGTACGCTCAATTGCAATCTCAACTCTTTATCACAACTTCGCACAACTAACCAGCAAGTGCACTGGGTCGTCCAAGTAATAAACCTTACGCGAGTAAGGGTCGATCCCAAGAAGATTGTTGGTATGAAGCAAGCTATGGTCATCTTGTAAATCTCAGTCAGGCAGATTCAAATGGTTATGGAGGATTAATGATTGAAAGATAAATAAAACATAAAATAAGGATAGAGATACTTATGTAATTCATTGGTGAGAACTTCAGATAAGCGTATGGAGATGCTTTGTCCCTTCCGTCTCTCTGCTTTCCTACTGTCTTCATCCAATCCTTCTTACTCCTTTCCATGGCAAGCTGTATGTTGGGCATCACCGTTGTCAATGGCTACAGTCCCGTCCTCTCAGTGAAAATGTTCAACGCGCTCTGTCACAGCACGGCTATTCATCTGTCAGTTCTCGATCATGTCGGAATAGAATCTAGTGATTCTTTTGCGTCTGTCACTAACGCCCCACAATCGCGAGTTTGAAGCTCGTCACAGTCATTCAATTCTTGAATCCTACTCAGAATACCACAGACAAGGTTTAGACCTTCCGGATTCTCTTGAATGCCGCCATCAATTCTAGCTTATACCACGAAGATTCTGATTAAGGAATCCAAGAGATAAACATTCAAGCCTTGTTTGCTTGTTGATGAGCGGATAATTTGTACGCTTTTTGGCATTGTTTTTAGTATGTTTTTAGTATATTTAGTTGAGTTTTTAGTATATTTTTATTAGTTTTTAGTTAAAATTCACTTTTCTGGACTTTACTATGAGTTTGTGTGTTTTTATGTGATTTCAGGTATTTTCTGGCTGAAATTGAGGGACCTGAGCAAAAATCTGATTCAGAGACTGAAAAGGACTGCAGATGCTGTTAGATTCTGACCTCCCTGCACTCGAAGTGGATTTTCTGAAGCTACAGAAGCCCAATTGGCGCGCTCTCAATGGCGTTGGAAAGTAGACATCCTGGGATTTCCAGCAATATATGATGGCCCAAACCGGCGTTCAAAGTCACCCTCAGAATTCCCAGCGTTAAACGCCGGAACTGGCACCAAAGTGGGAGTTAAATGCCCAAACTGGCACAAAAGCTGGCGTTTAACTCCAAGAAGAGTCTCTACACGAAAATGCTTCAATGCTCAGCCCAGGCACACACCAAGTGGGCCCGAAAGTGGATTTTTATGTCATTTACTCATCTTTGTAATTCTTAAGCTACTAGTTTCCTATAAATAGGACCTTTTACTATTGTATTTTTCATCTTTTGATCACTTTAGATCTCTAGATCATCTTTGGACATCTAGTTCTTAGATCATTTGGGGGCTGGCCTCACGGCCATGACCTTGTTCTTATGTATTTTCAACGGTGGAGTTTCTACACACCATAGATTAAGGTGTGGAGCTCTGCTGTACCTCGAGTATTAATGCAATTACTATTGTTCTTCTATTCAATTCCGCTTGTTCTTGTTCCAAGATATCACTTGTTCTTCAACTTGATGAATGTGATGATCCGTGACACTCATCATCATTCTCACCTATGAACGTGTGACTGACAACCACCTCCGTTCTACCTTAGATTGGGTGAATATCTCTGGGATTCCTGATACACGATGCATGGTTGATCGCCTGACAACCGAGCGCTCGCCTGACAACCGAGCCAGCCATTCCGTGAGATCAGAGTCTTCGTGGTATAGGCTAGAATTGATGGCGGCATTCAAGAGAATCCGGAAGGTCTAACCTTGTCTGTGGTATTCTGAGTAGGATTCAATGATTGAATGACTGTGACATGCTTCAAACTCGCGATTGTGGGGCGTTAGTGACAGACGCAAAAGAATCACTGGATTCTATTCCGACATGATCGAGAACCGACAGCTGGATAGCCGTGCCGTGACAGGGTGCATTGAACATTTCCACTGAGAGGATGGGAGGTAGCCACTGACAACGGTGAAACCCTTGCATAAGCTTGCCATGGAAAAGAGTAAGAAGGATTGGATGAAGACAGTAGGAAAGCAGAGAGACGGAAGGGACAAAGCATCTCCATTCGCTTATCTGAAGTTCTTACCAATGAATTGCATAAGTATCTCTATCTTTATCTTTTATTCATATATCATCTATAACCATTTGAGTCTGCCTGACTAAGATTTACAAGGTGACCATAGCTTGCTTCATACCAACAATCTCCGTGGGATCGACCCTTACTCGCGTAAGGTTTATTACTTGGACGACCCAGTGCACTTGCTGGTTAGTTGTGCGAAGTTGTGTTTATGCCATGGTATTGAGCACCAAGTCTTTGGGGCCATTACTAGGGATTATTTGAGTTGTGAAAAGAAGTGATCACAATTTCGTGCACCAAGTTTTTGGCGCCGTTGCCGGGGATTGTTTCGAGTATGGACAACTGACGGTTCATCTTGTTGCTTAGATTAGGTATTTTTCAGAGTTCTTAAGAATGAATTCTAGTGTTTCAAGGTGATGTTCTTATCATCACCAAAGCTGATTGCTTCTCATCAATTTAGCTCTTAAATGCAGTGTCCTGCTGAAGCTTGGCTATTCATGTCTAATTCCTTTAGACTGAAGCTTTAGACTAACATTGCATGATTCCTGGAATTCTCATTAAGAATTTTGATACCTTTATTTTCTTTTTCCACTTAATTTTCGAAAAAGCACAAAAAATTTACAAAATCATAAAAAACCAAAAATATTTTATGTTTCTTGTTTGAGTCTAGTGTCTTATTTTAAGTTTGGTGTCTTGCATGCATTGTTTATTTGATCTTGGTTCTATTTTCAAGTCAATAGTACAGGGAACTGAAGATTCAGAACATACAGCAGAGGAATTATACAGAAAAAGCTGGGCGTTCAAAACGCCTAGTGAAGAAGGACAGACTGGCGTTTAAACGCCAGCCAGGGTGCCTGGTTGGGCGTTTAACGCCCAAAAAGGTAGAGCATTGGGCGTTAAACGCCAGAATGTGCACCATTCTGGGCGTTTAACGCCAGGATGGCACAAGAGGGAAGATTCTGTTTTTAATTCAGATTTTTTTTTCAAGTTTTCAAAGTTTTTCAAAATCAAATCTTTTTCAAATCATATCTTTTCAATCAAATATTTTTCAAAATCAATTTCTTTCCTTTTTCAAATATACTTGCTAACAATTAATGATTTGATTGAACAATTCAAGTATGTTGCCTTTTCTATTGAGAAAGGTTTAATGTTTGAATCATATCTTTTCTTGTTAGGCAAGTCATTAATTTTTAAAATCAAATCTTTTTAAATTGTTTTTCAAATCATATCTTTTCAATCACATCTTTTTCAAAATAGTTTTCAATCATATCTTTTTTATTTCTAATTTCAAAATCTTTTTCAAAAATCACTTGATTTCTTTCCCACTTTTAGTTTTCGAAAATTATCAATCAATTTTTCAAAATGTTTTTTTTTAAATATCTTACTTAATTTTCGAAAATCTCTTCCCCTCTTCTCACATCCTTCTATTTATGGAGTAACACTCCTCCTCAATGCACAATTCGAACTCTATCTCACTAAGTTCGAATTCTTCTACCTCTTTCTTCTATTTTTCTGTTCCTCTGACACCTCAAGGAATCTCTATCCCGTGACATAGAGGATTCCACATTTTTCTTGTTCTCTTCTCTTTCATATGAGCAGGAGCAAAGACAAAAGCATTCTTGTTGAGGCTGACCCTGAACCTGAAAGGACCTTGAAGCGAAAGCTAAGAGAAGCTAAAGCGCAACTCTCTGTAGAGGACCTAACAGAAATCTTCAAAGAAGAAGAAACCATGGCAGCCGAAAACAACAACAATGCCAACAATGCAAGGAAGGTGCTGGGTGACTTTACTGCACCTACTCCCGACTTCTATGGGAGAAGCATCTCTATCCCTGCCATTGGAGCAAACAACTTTGAGCTTAAGCCTCAATTAGTTTCTCTAATGCAACAGAATTGCAAGTTCCATGGACTTCCATTGGAAGATCCTCATCAGTTTTTAGCTGAATTCTTGCAAATCTGTGACACTGTCAAGACTAATGAGGTTGACCCTGAGGTCTACAGACTTATGCTATTCCCTTTTGCTGTAAGAGACAGAGCTAGGACATGGTTAGACTCACAACCTAAAGAAAGCCTGAACTCTTGGGAAAAGCTAGTCAATGCCTTCTTGGCAAAGTTCTTTCCACCTCAAAAATTGAGTAAGCTTATAGTGGAAGTCCAAACCTTCAGACAGAAGGAAGGAGAATCCCTCTATGAAGCTTGGGAAAGATACAAACAATTGATCAGAAAATGTCCTTCTGACATGCTTTCTGAATGGAGCATCATAGGCATTTTCTATGATGGTCTATCTGAACTATCCAAGATGTCTTTGGATAGCTCTGCTGGAGGATCTCTTCATCTGAAGAAGACGCCTGCAGAAGCTCAGGAACTAATTGAAATGGTTGCAAATAACCAATTCATGTACACTTCTGAAAGGAATCCTGTGAACAATGGGACAAATCAGAAGAAAGGAGTTCTTGAGATTGATACTCTGAATGCCATTCTGGCTCAGAACAAAATATTGACTCAGCAAGTCAATTTGATTTCTCAAAGTCTGTCTGGAATGCAAAATGCACCAAGCAGTACTAAGGATGCTTCATCTGAAGAAGAAGCTTATGATCCTGAGAACCCTTCAATGGAAGAGGTGAATTACATGGGAGAACCCTATGGAAACACCTATAATTCTTCATGGAGAAATCACCCAAATCTCTCATGGAAGGATCAACAGAGACCTCAACAAGGTTTCAACAACAATAATGGTGGAAGAAACAGGTTTAGCAATGGCAAGCCTTTTCCATCATTTTCTCAGCAACAGACAGAGAATTCTAAGCAGAACCACTCTGACTTAGCAACCATGGTCTCTGATCTAATCAAAACCACTCAAAGTTTCATGACTGAAATAAGGTCCTCCATTAGGAATTTGGAGGCACAAGTGGGACAGCTGAGTAAGAAAATTACTGAACTCCCTCCTAGTACTCTTCCAAGCAATACAGAAGAAAATCCAAAAGGAGAGTGCAAGGCCATCAACATGGCCGAGTTTGGAGTGGAAGGAGAGGCAGTGAACGCCACTGAGGAAGACCTCAATGGACGTCCACTATCCTCCAATGAGTTCCCTAATGAGGAACCATGTGACTCTGAGGCTCATATTGAGACCATAGAGATTCCATTGGACCTACTTCTGCCATTCATGAGCTCTGATGAGTATTCTTCCTCTGAAGAGGATGAGTATGTCACTGAAGAGCAAGTTGCTAAATACCTTGGAGCAATCATGAAGCTAAATGACAAGTTATTTGGTAATGAGACTTGGGAGAATGAACCTCCTTTGCTCACCAAAGAACTGGATGACTTGTCTAGGCAGAAATTACCTCAAAAGAGACTGGATCCTGGGAAGTTTTCAATACCTTGTACCATAGGCACCATGACCTTCAAGAAGGCTCTGTGTGACTTAGGGTCAAGTGTAAACCTCATGCCTCTCTCTGTAATGGAGAAGCTAGGGATCTTTGAGGTGCAAGCTGCAAGAATCTCACTGGAGATGGCAGACAACTCAAGAAAACAAGCTTATGGACTTGTAGAGGATGTTCTGGTGAAGATTGAAGACCATTACATCCCTGCTGATTTCATAGTCCTAGAGACTGGGAAGTGCATGGATGAATCCATCATCCTTGGTGATGAGCGGATAATTTATACGCTTTTGGCATTGTTTTTAGGTAGTTTTTAGTGAGTTCAAGCTACTTTTAGGGATGTTTTCATTAGTTTTTATGTTAAATTCACATTTCTGGACTTTACTATGAGTTTGTGTGTTTTTCTGTGATTTCAGGTAATTTCTGGCTGAAATTGAGGGATTTGAGCAAAACTCTGAAAAAGGCTGACAAAAGGACTGCTGATGCTGTTGGAATCTGACCTCCCAGCACTCAAAATGGATTTTCTGGAGCTACAGAACTCCAATTGGCGCGCTCTCAACGGCGTTGGAAAGTAGACATCCAGGGCTTTCCAGCAATATATAATAGTCCATACTTTATTCGAAGATTGACGACGTAACTTGGCGTTGAACGCCAAGTTCACGCTGCTGTCTGGAGTTAAACGCCAGAAAAACGTCATGATCCGGAGTTGAACGCCCAAAACACGTCATAACTCGAAGTTCAACTCCAAGAGAAGCCTCAGCTCGTGGATAGATCAAGCTCAGCCCAAACATACACCAAGTGGGCCCCGGAAGTGGATTTATGCATCAATTACTTACTCATGTAAACCCTAGTAGCTTGTCTAGTATATATAGGACATTTATCTATTGTATTAGACATCTTTTGACCACTTTAACTCTTTATTCATTCGGTCACTTGATCATGGAGAGGGCTGACCATTCGGCCATGCCTGAACCTCTTTCACTTATGTATTTTCAACGGTGGAGTTTCTGCACACCATAGATTAAGGGTGTGGAGCTCTGCTGTACCTCAAGTATTAATGAAGTTCTATTTTCTTTTATTCAAATCTCTCTTATTCTTATTCTAAGATATTCATTCACACCCAAGAACATGATGAATGTGATGAGTTAGATAACCCTCATTATCATTCTCACTCATGAACGCGCGTGATTGACAACCACTTCCGTTCTACATGCAACAGAGCTTGAATGTGTATCTCTTAGATTCCTCAACAGAATCTTCGTGGTATAAGCTAGATAGATGGCGGCATTTATGAGGATCCGGAAAGTCTCACCTTGTCTGTGGTATTCCGAGTAGGATCCTGGGAATCCGGAAAGTCTAACCTTGTCTGTGGTATTCCGAGTAGGATTCCGGTAATGAATGACTGTAATGTGCTTCAGACTTGCAAGTGCTAGGCGTTAGTGACAGACGCAAAAGAATCAAGGGATTCTATTCCAGAAGGCGTGGGAACCAACCAGTGATTAGCCGTACTGTGACAGAGTGCGTGAGCATTAGTTTTCACTGCGAGGATGGGATGTAGCTATCAACCATGGGTGATGCCTCCAGATGATTAGCTGTGCGAGTGACAGCCGCATAGGATATTTTCCCGAGAGGATTGAAAGTAGCCACCGCTGATGGTGAACCCCTATACACAGCTTGCCATGGAAAGGAGTAAGAAGGATTGAGTAGAAGCAGTGGGAAAGCAGGCGTCCTTGAGCCATACAGCATCTCCATATGCTTATCTGAAATTCCTACCAATGAATCTGCATAAGTATTCTATCCCTTTTATTATTCCTTTTTATTTATTATTTATTCCAATAATCGCAATTACCCTTTAATCTGCCTAACTGAGATTTGCAAGGTGACCATAGCTTGCTTCATACCAACAATCTCTGTGGATTCGACCCTTACTCACGTAAGGTATTACTTGGACGACCCAGTACACTTGCTGGTTAGTTGAACGGAGTTGTGAATTCAACCAGAGCCATAATTAGAACATTGATCACAAATGATACAAGCATAATCACAATTTCGTCCACCAAGTTTTTGGCGCCGTTGCCGGGGATTGTTCGAGTATGGACAACTGACGGTTCATCTTGTTGCTCAGATTAGGTAATTTTCTTTTCAAAAATCTTTTTCAAAATTTTTCTTTTATTTTTCGTTTTTCCTAACATTATTTTCGAAAATAATTAATAAAAATCCAAAAAAATTTAGAAAATAATAAAAATCAAAAATATTTTGTGTTTCTTGTTTGAGTCTTGAGTCAATTTTAAAGTTTGGTGTCAATTGCATGCTTTTAAAATTTTTCTTGCATTTTTTTCGAAAATCCATACATTCATAGTGTTCTTCATGATCTTCGAGTTGTTCTTGATAAGTCTTCTTGTTTGATCTTGATGATTTCTTGTTTTGTGTTGTTTGTTGTTTTTCATGTGCATTTTTGCATTCATATTTTCCATGCATTAAAGATTTCTAAGTTTGGTGTCTTGCATGTTTTCTTTGCATCAAAAATTTTTCAAAATTATGTTCTTGATGTTCATCATGATCTTCAAAGTGTTCTTGGTGTTCATCTTGACATTCATAGCATTCTTGCATGCATTCATTGTTTTGATCTAAAAATTTCATGCATTAAGTATTTTTGTTGTTTTTCTCTCTCATAATTAAAAATTCAAAAATCAAAAAAATATCTTTTCCTTATTTCCCTCCAAATTTTCGAAATTTTGGGTTGACTTGGTCAAAAATTTTTAAAAATTAGTTGTTTCTTACAAGTCAAGTCACAATTTCAATTTTAAAAATCTTATCTTTTCAAAATCTTTTTCAAAAATCATATCTTTTTCATTTTTTTTTCTATTTTTCGAAAATTTCAAAAATCTTTTTCAAATTATTTTCAAAATCTTTTTCTTATCTTTATATGTAATTTTCGAAAATTCACTAATAATTAATGTGATTGGTTCAAAAATTTGAAGTTTGTTACTTTCTTGTTAAGAAGGGTTCAATCTTTAAGTTCTAGAATCTTATCTTGTATTTTCTTGTTTGTGAAGTAAAGAATTTCAAAATTTTTAAATTAAATCTTTTCTATCTAGTATTTGATCTTTTTCAAAAATTTTATCTTTTTCAAAATTTGATTTCAAAATATCTTATCTAACTTTCTATCTTCTTATCTTTTTCAAATTTGATTTCAAATCTTTTTCAATCAACTAACTAACTTCTTGTTTGTTTCTTATCTTTTTCAAAACCACCTAACTACTTTTCTCTCTCTATTTTCGAAAATATCTCTCTCTTTTTCAAAAGTTCTTTTTAATTAATTAATTATTTCATGTTTAATTTTAATTACATTTTATTTCTAATTTTCGAAAATTACTAACCTCTTTTTCAAAATTATTTTCGAAATCTCTCTTCTCTTTTCTTCTTCTATTTAATTATTTAGTTACTAACACCTCTCTTCACCTCTCTTCATCCAAAATCCGAATCCATTCTTCATTCTTCTACCCCTTCTTTTTCTACTAACATAAAGGAATCTCTATACTGTGACATAGAGGATTCCTCTTCCTTTTCTTGTTTTCTTCTCTTTCATATGAGCAGGAACAAGGAAAAAGGCACTCTTGTTGAAATTGATCCAGAACCTGAAAGGACTCTGAAGAGAAAATTAAGAGAAGCTAAATTAAATTATTCTAAAGGTAACCTTTCAGAAACATTAGAACAAGAGAAGGAGATGGCCGAAAATAATAATAATGCAAGGAGAATGCTTGGTGACTTCACAAAGCCAACGTCCAAGTTTGATGGAAGAAGCATCTCCATTCTTGCCATTGGAGCCAATAACTTTGAGCTGAAACCTCAGCTAGTTGCTTTAATGCAACAAAACTGCAAGTTTTATGGACTTCCATCTGAAGATCTTTACCAGTTTTTAACTGAGTTCTTGCAGATCTGTGAGACTGTAAAGACAAATGGAGTTGATCCTGAAGTCTACAGACTCATGCTTTTCCCTTTTGCTGTAAGAGACAGAGCTAGAGTATGGTTGGATTCACAACCCAAGGATAGCCTGGACTCTTGGGATAAGCTGGTCACTGCCTTCTTGGATAAATTCTTTCCTCCTCAAAAGCTGAGCAAGCTGAGAGTGGATGTTCAAACCTTCAAACAAAAAGATGGTGAATCCCTCTATGAAGCTTGGGAAAGATACAAGCAGCTGACCAAAAGATGTCCATCTGACATGTTCTCAGAATGGACCATATTAGATATATTCTATTATGGCCTCTCTGAATTTTCGAAAATGTCATTGGACCATTCTGCAGGTGGATCTATTCACCTGAAGAAAACGCCTGAAGAGGCTCAAGAGCTCATTGACATGGTTGCTAATAACCAGTTCATGTACACTTCTGAGAGGAATTTCGTGAACAATGGGGTACCTCAGAAGAAAGGAGTTCTTGAAATTGATGCTCTGAATGCCATATTGGCTCAGAACAAAGTGTTGACTCAACAGGTCAACATGATCTCTCAAAATCTGAATGGATTGCAACATGCATCCAACAGTACTAGAGAGGCAGCTTCTGAAGAAGCTTATGATCCTGAGAACCCTGCCATGGCAGAGGTTAATTACATGGGTGAACCTTATGGAAACACCTATAACTCATCATGGAGAAATCATCCAAATTTCTCCTGGAAGGATCAGCAAAAGCCTCAACAAGGCTTTAACAATGGTGGACACAATAGGCTGAACAATAGTAAGCCATACCCATCATCTTCTCAGCAACAGACAGAGAATTCTGAACAAAATAATTCTAATTTAGCCAATATAGTCTCTGATCTGTCAAAGGCCACTTTCAATTTCATGAATGAAACCAGATCTTCCATCAGAAATCTGGAGGCACAAGTGGGCCAGCTGAGTAAGAAAGTCATTGAAACTCCTCCCAGTATTCTCCCAAGCAATACAGAAGAAAATCCAAAAGGAGAGTGCAAGGCCATTGATTTAATCAAAGTGGCCGAATGTACTAGGAAGGAGGAGGACAAAAATCCTAATGAAGAAGACCTCCTGGGACGTCCCTCAAGCAAGAAGGAGTTTCCTATTAAGGATCCAGAGGAATCTGAGGCTCATCTAGAGACCATAGAGATTCCATTAAATCTCCTTCTGCCATTCATGTGCTCTGAAGATTATTCATCCTCTGAAGAGGATGAAGATGTGACTGGAGAGCAAGTTGCTCAATATTTAGGAGCTATCATGAAGCTGAATGCCAAGTTGTTTGGTAATGAGACTTGGGAAAGTGAACCCCCCTTGCTCATTAGTGAACTAGATACTTGGATTCAGAGAACTCTACCTCAAAAGAGACAAGATCCTGGCAAGTTTCTAATACCTTGTACCATAGGCACCATGAGCTTTGAAAAAACTCTATGTGATCTGGGGTCAGGGATAAACCTTATGCCACTCTCTGTAATGGAGAAGCTGGGGATCATTGAGGTACAACCTGCCTTGTTCTCATTACAATTGGCAGACAAGTCCATGAGACAAGCTTATGGAATAGTGGAGGACGTGCTAGTAAAGGTTGAAGGCCTTTACATCCCCACTGATTTCATAATCCTAGACACTAGGAAGGAAGATGATGAATGCATCATCCTGGGTAGACCTTTCCTAGCCACAGCAGGAGCTGTGATAGATGTCAACAGAGGTGAGTTAGTCCTTCAATTGAATGGGGGCTACCTTGTGTTCAAGGCACATGGCCATCCCTCTGTGACAAAAGAGAGTAAGCATGAAGAGCTTCTCTCAGTTCAGAGTCAAGAAGAGCCCACACAGTCAAACTCTAAGTTTGGTGTTGTGAGGCCACAACCAAACTCTAAGTTTGGTGTTCAAACCCCATATCCAAACTCTAAGTTTGGTGTTGGGACTACACACTAAATTGACCTGATCACCATGTGGCTCCATGAGAGCCACTGTCAAGCTATTGACATTAAAGAAGCGCTTGTTGGGAGGCAACCCAATTTTATTTATCTAATTTTAATTTATTTCCTTGTTATTTTTGTGTTTTATTAGGTACATGATCATGAGGAGTCACGAAAAAAAATCAAAAAAATTAAAAACAGAGTCAAAAACAGAAGAAAAAATTTTCACCCTGGAGGCAGCGCAGACTGGCGTTCAACGCCAGTAAGGTGCATCTGGCCGGCGTTCAACGCCAGAACAGAGCACCATTCTGGCGCTGAACGCCCAAAACAAGTAATAACCTGGCGTTAAACGCCAGGATGATGCACAGGGAGGACAAACTGGCGCTGAACGCCAGAAACAAGCATGAAACTGGCGTTCAACGCCAGAAACATGCATTACATGGGCGTTGAACGCCCAGAACATGCATCAATGGGCGTTTGAACGCCAGAATGATGCATGAAGGCATTTTACATGCCTATTTGGTGCAGGAATGGAATTTCTTGACACCTCAAGATCTGTGAACCTCACAGGATCCCCACCTACCTCGCCTTCTCTCTCCCCATTCATGGTCATCCCTTCTGTTTTTCATTCACCACCCACATTTATCCACTCTTCCCCATACACCCCACCTACCTTTACAATTCAACTTCTCCTTCCCACCCAATCCCACCCATATAGCCGAATCCATCTCCCCTCACTCTCCTCCATTTTCTTCTTCTTCTTCTTCTTCTCTTCTTTCTTCTCTTGCTCGAGGGCGAGCAATTTTTAAGTTTGGTGTGGTAAAAGCATAGCTTTTTTGCTTTTCCATTACCATTAATGGCACCTAAAGCCAGAGAAACCTCAAAGGGAAGACAAAAAGCTTTCACCTCTGAGTCATGGGAGATGGAAAAACTAAAATATAAGCCGTCATAGCTCAGTGGTAGAACATGTGGCTGCAAATCAAGAGATCCCTGAGATACCTCAGGGGATAAGTTGTCCTCCACACAAATATTGGAAGCAACTAAGGGGAGGAACACCAAAATTACTATGAATCATTCAACAGAAGCAAGGAAGAGATATAGAGGAGCTCAAAGAGCACCATTGGACCTTCAAGAAGGCGCCACCTTCACTCAGGTGGATTCATTCCTTGTTCTTACTTCTTTGTTTTCGGTTTTTAATTATTGTGTTTATCTAGTTTTGTGTTTATTTCATGATCACTAGTATGTAACCATGCCTTAAAGCTATGAATAAAATCCATGACTTCTTCACCTTTCTTAAAAGAAAAATGTTTTAATTCAAAAGAACAAGAAGTACATAAATTTCGAAATTATTATTGAATTTAATTTAATTATATTGATGTGGTGACAATACTTTTTGTTCTCTGAATGAATGATTGAACAGTGCATATGTCTTTGGATATTATTGTTTATGAGTGTTAAAATTGTTGGTTCTTGAAAGAATGATGAACAAAGAGAAATGTTATTGATGATCTGAAAAATTCATGTAATTGATTCTTGAAGCAAGAAAAAGCAGTGAAAAAAAAAAAGAAGAAGGAGCAATAGAAAAAGCCAATAGCCCTTAAAACCAAAAGGCAAGGGTAAAAAGGATCCAAGGCTTTGAGCATCAATGGATAGGAGGGCCCAAGGAAATAAAATCCAGGCCTAAGCGGCTAAACCAAGCTGTCCTAACCATGTGCTTGTGTCATGAAGGTCCAAGTGAAAGCTGAGACTAAGTGGTTAAAGTCGTGATCCAAGGCAAAGAGTGTGCTTAAGAGCTCTGGACACCTCTAACTGGGGACTTTAGCAAAGCTAAGTCACAATCTGAAAAGGTTCACCCAGTTATGTGTCTGTGGCATTTATGTATCCGGTGATAATACTGGAAAACAAAGTGCTTAGGGCCACGGCCAAGACTCATTAGTAACTGTGTTCAAGAATCAACATGCTTAACTAAGAAAGTCAATAACACTATCCCAAATTCTAAGTTCCCCAGAGACGCCAATCCCTCTAAAACTACAAAGGAAAAAAGTGAGATGCCAAAACTGTTCAGAAGCAAAAAGCTACAAGTCCGCTCATGTAATTATAATTAATATTCATTGATATTTCTGAATTTATAGTATATTCTCTTCTTTTTATCCTATTTGATTTTCATTGCTTGGGGACAAGCAACAATTTAGTTTGGTGTTGTGATGAGCGGATAATTTATACGCTTTTGGCATGTTTTTAGGTAGTTTTTAGTGAGTTCAAGCTACTTTTAGGATGTTTTCATTAGTTTTTATGTTAAATTCACATTTCTGGACTTTACTATGAGTTTGGTGTTTTTCTGTGATTTCAGGTAATTTCTGGCTGAAATTGAAGGATTTGAGCAAAACTCTGAAAAGGCTGACAAAAGGACTGCTGATGCTGTTGGAATCTGACCTCCCTGCACTCAAAATGGATTTTCTGGAGCTACAGAACTCCAATTGCGCGCTCTCAACGGCGTTGGAAAGTAGACATCCAGGGCTTTCCAGAAATATATAATAGTCCATACTTTATTCGAAGATTGACGACGTAACTTGGCGTTGAAAGCCAAGTTCACGCTGCGTCTGGAGTTAAACGCCAGAAAAACGTCATGATCCGGAGTTGAACGCCCA